>NC_045959.1:118751772-118814272 GCF_010909765.2 Amblyraja radiata
TTTCTCGCTCTCTCTCTCTCTCTCTCTCTCTCTCTCTCTCTCTCTCTCACACTCGCTCTCACTCTCTCTCTCTCTCTCACACTCACACTAACACTCTCTCAATTTCAATTTTCAATTTCAAGAACTTTATTGGCATGATAAAATATATTGTTATGTTGTCAAAGTATAAAACATGACATACATATTTAAAATGCATAAATATAACTACAAGTATAAAGTGCCTGGATAGATATGCTCCTGTATATATATATATATATAGATACTCGCAATAGACCTGTAGCCCTTTGTTGATTGCTACATGTTCTTGCAGCTGTAAGCAGTATAACACAATAACAAGTTTAGGAATTCAGTATTCATTTCTTAGTGTCAGTTAATGTCAATTAGTGTGTGCGTACATGTGTGCATGTTGGTCATTCACTGTCACTCAGGTTGTGGCATGCTGTTACGTATTGTGACCAAGATGTGCCGTATTTCCTTCTTAGTTTTGATATATCATCTAGTTCTTTAAAATCAGGGGTTGCCACACTGAGTTTGTCAAAGTATGCTTTTCTTGTTTTGTCAAATGTTTTGCATTTTAGGAGGAAGTGCTCCTCTGTTTCAACCTCAATCTGTCAAACCGTGGCAGCATATTCTATTTTCTCTTGGTTGCCAGAATCTCTTCTGTCTTCCTTTTTCAACTGCCAAATGGTGGTCACTTAACCTGTATTTGGCGAGGGTCTGTCTCTGCTTTATGTCTCTAACAGTTGAGAGATAGTCTGCCAATTTATAATCTCTTTTTAGGGCACGGTAACATTCTAATCTGCTTTGGCTTTTGGTTTCTTTATCCCAATGTTCCAAATACGTGTCTTTACATTGTTTGATAATTTGGTTCACTCTAACTGGTGATTGGGGGCCAGTATTGATCTGAGGCCGGTCAGGATTTAACTGGATAGGTTTTAACTGAATTGGGGTAGTTAGTCTCAGTACCAACTGACACAGGGAACTATTTTCTGGGCTCCCCTCTTGTGTTTGAAGGGCTTTAAACTGGAGGTTATCTGGGGGCTAGATTTGAGGTGATTACAAAAATGTAGTGCTCTGTTCTGGATATTTATTATCAGTGGGTATCTGCCTAATTCCGCCCTACATGCGTTTGTAGGTGTTTTCCTTTGGATACGGAGAATGTTCCGACAAAATTCCGTATGCAGGGCCTCGGTTGTATGTTTTTCCCATTTCCCATTGACTGAGTGGACCCCATACTTCACTACCATAAAGCGCAATAGGCTGGATTACACTGTCAAATATTTGAAGCCAGATTTTAATTGGGATTTGGATGTTGTAGAATCTTCTTTTTATTGCATACAGAGCTCTTCGAGCTTTCTCTTTTAGTGCAATCACTGCAACAGTTAGACCAAGGTAAGTATAGCTCATAGTGTGTTCGATAACAGTACCATTGAGAGTAAATTTGTATTTATCTTCCTGACATCTGGGTCTTTTCTGAAAAATCATGACGTTGGTTTTCTTTAGATTTACTGCCAGGGCCCAATTTTGGCAGTACTCATCAAGTAGGTCCAACTGTGGCTGCAGTCCCTGTTCTGTGGGGGACAGCAGAACCAAGTCATCCGCATAAAACTGGGATTTTACCTCTCCGTCTAGAAGACAGAGGCCCGGCGCTGTGCTCTGGTCCAACTTTACTGCCAAACCGTTGATATATACATTAAACAGTGTCGGGCTCAGATTGCAGCCTTGCCGAACGCCTCTTCTCTGGGCGAAGAGATCAGTGCATTTGTCCCCAATTTTAACGCCACATTTATTATTCAGATACATTGATTTGATAAGGTCATATACCTTTCCTCCTATACCACAGCCGAGGAGTTTGTGATAGAGCCCTTCATGAGTCAAATGCTTTCTCAAAGTCAATAAAACAGGCAAATATTTCTCCATTTTCTGCTTGGTGTATATGTACAGGAACGGGATACTGATTGGGGATGATCAGCCATGATCACATTGAATGGCGGTGCTGGCTCAAATGGCCTACTCCTGCACCTATTGTCTATAGGACGACAGGATCAATGTTGATCAGTTTCTGTTCAGTTTATTGTCCCGTGTACCGAGATACAGTGACAAGCTTTTGTTGCGCGCTAACCAGTCAGCGGAAAGACAATACATGATTACAATCGAGTCATTCACAGTGTACAGATACATGATAAGGGAATAATGTTTAGTGCAAGGTAAAGTCCCTGAATTTCCCTGAGGGATCAATAAAGTATTTATTATTATTATTATTTAAGTCCAATCGAAGATAGTCCGAGGGTCACCAGTGATGTAGATAGTATTTCAGGACTGCTCTCTGGTTGTGGTAGGATGATTCAGTTGCCTGAAACAGCTGGGAAAAACTGTCCCTGAATCTGGAGGTGTGCGTTTTCACACTTCTGTACCTTTTCCCAGATGGGAGAGGGAGTGGCTGGGGTGTGACTGGTCCTTGATGATGCTGCTGGCCTTGCCGAGACAGCGTGAGGTGTAGATGGAGTCAATGGAAGGGAGGTTGGTTTGTGTGACGGTCTGGGCTGCGTCCACAATTCCCTGCAATTTCCTGTGGTCTTGGATGGAGCTGTTCCCAAACCAAGCTGTGATGCAGCCTGTTAAAATGCATCTGTAGAAGTTGGTGAGAGTTGTAGGGGACATGCCGATTTTCCTAAGCCTTCTAAAGGGCCTGTCCCACTTACGCAACTTTTTCGGCGAATTGCCGGCACCCGTCATAGGTGGCCGAAAATGTTCAACATGTTGCAAATCCAGCGGCGACCAGAACAAGGTACGACTCTTTGTGCGACTACTCACGACCATACAGGCTTCACCCCGCGACATGTCACCTGTACGGTCGTGAGTCGTCTCCTCAGTCGCCCAAAGAGTCGTAGCGTCTTTCTGGTCGCCGCTGGATTTTCAACATGTTGGCAATTTTCGGCGACCTATGACGGGTGCCGGCAGTCGCCGAAAAAGTCACGTAAGTGGGACAGGGCCATAAGGAAGTCAAGGCGTCAGTGTGTTTTCTTGGGCGTTGCTTCAATATGGATGGTCCAGGAGAAGTTGTTGGTGATATTGACTCCTAGGAAGTTGAAGGTTGTAATCATCTCTACTTCAGCGCCATCAATGCAAGCTGGGGGGGATGGTACATTCAACTGTGCGTTTGGCCTTTGTTGGGTTCGAGGTTTAGATCTTTAAAATCTCTCTTCCGCAAACAGTCAAAGGCTGTGCTGATGAACGCAATGTGTTGTAGCCCAGTCCCACACACACCACACTCCCCACCATTGTAGATGTAGCCCAGTCCCACACACACCACACTCCCCACCATTGTAGATGTAGCCCAGTCCCACACACACCACACTCCCCACCATCGTAGATGTAGCCCAGTCCCACACACACCACACTCCCCACCATTGTAGATGTAGCCCAGTCCCACACACACCACACTCCCCACCATTGTAGATGTAGCCCAGTCCCACACACACCACACTCCCCACCATTGTAGATGTAGCCCAGTCCCACACACACCACACTCCCCACCATTGTAGATGTAACCCAGTCCCACACACACCACACTCCCCACCATTGTAGATGTAGCCCAGTCCCACACACACCACACTCCCCACCATTGTAGATGTAGCCCAGTCCCACACACACACCACACTCCCCACCATTGTAGGTGTAGCCCAGTCCCACACACACCACACTCCCCACCATTGTAGATGTAGCCTAGTCCCACACAGACCACACTCCCCACCATTGTAGATGTAGCCCAGTCCCACACACACCAGACACGTGACAATGATAAATCTGAACCACAAGGAACTGCAGGTGCTGGAATCCTGAGTAGAACGCAGAGAGCTGGAGGAACTCGGTGTGTCAGGCAGCATCTGGGAAGAGGATGGACAGATGACGTTTTGGTTTGGGACACTTCTTCAGATGCACTGACGTGTTGCAGCTTGTCATAGTCATAGAGTGACACAGTGTGGAAACAGGCCCTTCGGCCCAACTTGCCCATACCGGCCAACATGTCTCATCTACACTAGTCCCACCTGCCTGTGTTTGGTCCATATCCCTCCAAACCTGTCCTATCCATGTACCTGTCTAACTGTTTCTTGAACGTTGGGATAGTCCCAGCCTCAACTACCTCCTCTGGCAGCTTGTTCCATACACCCACCACCCACCTGTGTGATAAAGTTACCCCTCAGATTCCTATTAAATCTTTTCCCCTTCACCTTGAACCTATGTCCTCTGGTCCTCGATTCCCCTACTCTGGGCAAGAGACTCTGTGCGTCTACCCGATCTATTCCTCTCATGATTTTATACACCTCTATAAGATCAC
Organism: Amblyraja radiata; assembly: GCF_010909765.2. Lineage (NCBI taxonomy): Eukaryota > Metazoa > Chordata > Chondrichthyes > Rajiformes > Rajidae > Amblyraja > Amblyraja radiata. The sequence goes on from NC_045959.1 coordinate 118,756,112, forward strand.
CCCTCATCCTCCTGCACTCCAAGGAATCGAGACTCAGCCTGCTCAACCTCTCCCTGTAGCTCAGACACTTGCCACTGGGGGCTTTTGTCATTGTTCTAATGGAAGGAAAGCCCCCAGGTTGCCACTTCTCCATTCGTGGTCTCGTCGTTCTTGGTGAATACTTGGAAGCCGGGTTCAGAAACTCCATTTCAGTTCTGGCCATGTTGCCGGCCTCATGAATGTAACCCTCTTCACTGAGGTTTGACATTCTCCAGTTTCTCATTTCATGCCTTTTCCTTTACAAATTTGAAAGGCGATTAAAGTTTCAAACTCGTTTATGAGTCAACATTTTTACCAGAATAATGCCTGGATTTTTAGTTAAGTCTAGTTTATTGTCACGTGTACCGAGGTACAGTGAAAAGCTTGTATGTTGCGTGCTAACCAGTCAGCGGAAAGACAATACATGATTACAATCGAGCCGTCCACAGTGTACAGATACATGATAAACGGAATGTGTTCAGTGCAAGATAAAGTCTGATTAAAGATAGTCCAAAGGTGTCCAATGAGGTCAGGACAGCTCTCTGGTTGTGGTATGATGGTTCAGTCTCCGTTCTAAAAGGCTTACCCCTTATTCTTAAACTGTGGCCCCTGGTTCTGGACTCCCCGAACATCGGGAACTTGTTTCCTGCCTCTAGTGTGTCCAAACCCTTAACAATCTTATATGTTTCAATGAGATATCCTCTCATCCTTCTAAACTCCAGAGTGTACAAGCCCAGCCGCTCCATTCTCTCAGCATACGACAGTCCCGCCATCCCGGGAATTAACCTTGTGAACCTACGCTACGCTCCCTCAATAGCAAGAATGTCCTTCCTCAAATTAGGAGGATTACAATCGAGCCGCTCGCAGCCACAGTGTACAGATACAGGATAAAGGGAATAACGTTTAGTGCAAGGTAAAGTCCAGTAAAGTCATACGTGGTCGGAGTGGAATTAGGCCATTCGGCCCATCAAGTCTACTCCACTATTCAACCATGGCTGATCTATCTCTCCCTCCTAACCCCAATCTCCTGCCTTCTCCCCATAACCCCTGACACCCGTACTGATCAAGTTCAATCAAAGATAGTACAAGGGTCTCCAGAGTTGCTCGGCACTGCTCTCTATTGGTTGGTTGGTTCAGTTGCAGCTGGCCAGCTGTTTCATGCTTAGCATCTTTTTACAATTTCTGAAGGCAATATCATTTCAAACTGTTGCTTTGTTTTAACGACGGAGTTAATGTTTTTACCAGAGTGATGCCTGGATTAGGGGAGTATTAGCGACAGGGAGAGTTCGGACACACTTGGATTGTCTTTCACTGGAACGTCGGAGGTTGAGAGGAGGCCCAAAAGAGGTTTATCAAACTATGAGAGGCGTAGATAGGGTAGACATTCGGAACCTTTTTCCCGGGATGGAAAAATCAGATACTAGAGGGCACAGCTTTAGGGTGAGAGGGGCAAGGTTTAAAGGAGACTAGACTAAGTGGGACCCGTTGGGTCCCATGTTCATACGGGAGAGCTGGTCCCCCAACGCAATATTCCACCTCTTCACCAATTCCAATATTGGTGGCCAGTGGGGTGGGGGGGGGGGGGGGGGGCTTTCTGGAGCGCTCGTATGGGTGTTGTGGGCCAAAGAGACTGGTTTCCAGAGGGCTAGTATGGATATTGTGGGCCGAATGGATCCTTGGGCTGGCAGCTCAGTCACTCACGCCTGTTGGGCTGGCAGCTCAGTCACTCACGCCTGGTGGGCTGGCAGCTCAGAAACTGCCAGATATTCTGCCCAAAACAGGTGAGAGACTCTGTGAGAGAGAGAGAGAGAAGGAGGAGAGGGTGGAGAATCAATTTTAGACATTTTTCATCTTTTTCATGCAGATCACAGCAATGAAGGAGGAAAGTCTATCCTAGCCTGGATCTAACGGGGAGCAAATGAAGGGAGGGAGAAAAATACTGGGGTGAGGTTTAATACTCGCAGGGGGAATACTTACTGATGGGCCGAAGGGACTCCTCCTCGGCTAGTACAGGCCTGATAGGCCGAAGAGGCTCTTAAACCCCCCCTCTCCCCCCAAAAAACCTTTCCTGGCCTGGCACGGGCCTTTTGTGCCAAAATGCTCCTCCTGGGCTAATACGGGCATTTTGGGCAAAATGGTTTCACGGCTAATAGGGGCCTTGGGCCGAAATAAGTGGTTTCAGGCAGGCCAAACAACTCATTTCATTTCCATTTCAATTTCAAGCACAGGGCAGGCCGAACAGCTCATTGCATTTTCATTTCACTTCTATTGCCATTGCAGTTTCAAGCACAGGGTAGGCCGAAAAGCTGATTGCATTTTCATTTCACTTCCATTGCCATTGCAGTTTCATGCACAGGACAGGCCAAGCCAAACAGCTGATTGCATTTTCATTTCACTTCCATTGCCATTGCAGTTTCAAGCGCAGGCCAAGCCAAACAGCTGATTGCATTTTCATTTCATTGCAATTGCAGTTTCAAGCACAGGGCAGGCCAAGCCAAACAGCTCATTGCATTTTCATTTAATTTCCATTGCCATTGCAGTTTCATGCACAGGACAGGAGAATCCAAACAGCTCATTGCATTCTCATCTCATTTCCATTGCCATTGCAGTTTCAAGCACAGGGCAGGCCAAGCCAAACAGTTCATTGCATTTTCCTTTCATTTCCATTGCCATTGCAGTTTCAAGCACAGGGCAGGCCAAGCCAAACAGCTCATTGCATTTTCATTTCATTGCCATTGGCATTGCAGTTTCAAGGACGGCAGGCCAAACAACTCATTTCATTTTCATTAAGGGCTAACAAATAATTTATTGCAAGTACATTGCATACTCACAGTTCAGTTGATTCACAGCCTTGAATGAGAGTCGTGGCCTCTCCCTCGCGATCTTGCAGAGTGACTGAGTCATGTTCAGGCATCCGGGGTTTTATAGTCCTGCCCCCCACCCCCACCGTCCCCTTGAAGGGGCGTTACCTTCAACACGGTGATTAACAGGCGCGAGGACTCAAGGTTTTTTAAACACTCATAACTTTTTTATTTTTAATCGATGGGAAAAATCCTTGAGGCCTGCTCAGCGGAGGAGGGCTGTGAGTAAGATGACCAAAAATCATAGCGATATATAGTAGCAATCTTTCAAAAATCAATATAGAGTGCAGACAGGAAGTCAAGATGAGACTTTAAATTATATAGATGTGCGGGGCAGGTTTTATTTACACAGAGGGTAAAGGAACATCCTTTAATTCTGAGGCTGTGACCTCTGGTCCTAGACTCTCCCACTTGTGGAAATATCCTCTCCACACCCACTCTATCCAGGCCTTTCACTATTTGATTTCACATTTCACTCTTTTAAATCACGCTAATGACATTACTTAATATATATAATCATGAGTGTTGTCTTTCCGCTGACTGGTTAGCACGCAACAATAGGTATTCACTGTACCTCGCTACATGTGACAATAAACTGAACGCAACACCAGAGGGCATAGCTACAAGGTGAGAGGGGCAAAGTTCAAAGGAGATGTGCTGGGGGCAGGTTATTTACACAGGGTGGTGGGTGCCTGGAACGCGTTGCCAGGGGGTGGGTGGTCGAGGCAGATACGATAGTGGTGTTTAAGAGGCTTTTATCAGGCACGAGGATATGCAGGGATATTGATCACGTGCTGGCAGATAAGAGTTGATCTTTGCATCATGTTCACCATGGACATTGTGGGCCGAAGGGCCTGTCCTTTGAGTTTGAGTTTAGTTTATTGCCACGTGCACTGAAGATTTTGTTGTGTGTTAAGATAGCTGAGTCAGGGGATATGGGGAGAAGGCAGGAACGGGGTACTGATTGGGGATGATCAGCCATGATCACAGTGAATGGCGGTGCTGGCTCGAAGGGCCGAATGGCCTCCTCCTGCACTTATTGTCTATTGTCTTAACCAGTCAGTGGAAAGACAATACATGATTACATTCGAGCCATTCACAGTGTACAGATACATGAATAATTGTCTACCTTCGATGTTCCAGCATTTGCAGTTCCTTCTTGAACATGTTTCAAACGACATTAGGAGCTGACTATGAAAGCAGAAATGCAAAGAAACCAACAGTCCTGCCGTAAATCTTTTGTTTTAGTATAGCCACGGGGTTAATGTAATATAAAGTAGTTCAGGAATTGTAATCCTGTAACGATGGCTACCACAACAAGATACTGATACAGACTAAGGGCCAGAACTGAGTGGAAAGAACGCTGGCACCAACCCCTCTGTGGCTGTGTGTGTGTGGGGAACATCATCTTTTGGCCATGAGCAGTAGGAAATTCTAGAAAAACAAGGAAGAAGTATGTGGCACAAAGCTGAACTTGGCAGCAACTACACTGGTGATGTAGTTATTCACTGGACTTACAAGATATAACATCTAGAGAGAGGCACTCGGCGGGTCAGGCAGCATCTGTGGAGAACATGGATAGGTGACGTTTCACAAAGTGCTGGAGTAACACAGCGGGTCAGGCAGCATCTGTGGAGAACATGGATAGGTGACGTTTCACAGAGTGCTGGAGTAACTCAGCGGGTCAGGCAGCATCTGTGGAGAACATGGATAGGTGACGTTTCACAGTTTCAAAGATGTACAGAGTTGCTGCCTCACAGCGCCAGAGACCAGGGTTCGATCCTGACTACGGGTGCTGTCTGTACGGAGTTTGTACGTTCTCCCCGTGACCTGCGTGGGTTTTCTCCGAGATCTTCAGTTTCTCCCACATTCCAAAGACGTACTGGTTTGTAGGTTAATTAGCTTGGAAAATGTAAAAATTGTCCAGTATAGTCCCTGGTGAACTCTTCGGAAGTTACAAGATGCAAGGTACAAGTCTTTCGCATGAACAAGCCAGCGGTATGAACATTGACTTCTCCAATTTCAGGTAGTCCCTGCTTTCTCCTTCCTTCCCCTCCCCTTCCCAGCTCTCCCACAGCCCACTGTCTCCGCCTCTTCCTTTCTCCCCCCCCCCACCCCCACATCAGTCTGAAGAAGGGTCTCGACCCGAAACGTCACCTATTCCTTCACCACATAGATGCTGCCTCACCCGCTGAGTTTCTCCAGCATTTTTGTCGACCTTCGATTTTACCAGCATCTGCAGTTCTTCCCTAACGAGAAGCCTTTTGCACACTTTGAGGGAATTGAGAAACAGCAAGCGATGCCAAGCTTCTTGAGTATTCTTGGAGCTGGACTCATTGAGGCAAGCTGAAAGAATCACGCCACATTCACGCTGGGCTGTCGGGGAGGTGACTCATCTCCCAAACCACCAGGGTGAGGAAACAACTACATTCATACAATTATTAACCTACTCTAACCTTTCATTGTCCGGGGAACACGACAAGCTATCCTTTACAGTACTGTCACCTTGTTTTCATTTCTATGTTTCTTGGCACTAACATCTTGTTTCTCTGCACAGTTTTTATAGAGTCTTAAGACCCGTGTCACGTGTACCATAGAAACATAGAAAATAGGTGCAGGAGGAGGCCCTTCGAGCCAGCACCGCCATTCATTGTGATCATGGCTGATCGTCCCCAATCAATAACCCGTGCCTGCCTTCTCCCCATATCCCTTGATTCCACTAGCCCCTAGAGCTCTATCTAACTCTCTCTTAAATCCATCCAGTGACTTGGCCTCCACTGCCCTCTGCGGCAGGGAATTCCACAAATTCACAACTCTCTGGGTGAAAAAGTTTTTTCTCACCTCAGTCTTAAATGGCCTCCCCTTTATTCTAAGACTGTGGCCCCTGGTTCTGGACTCGCCCAACATTGGGAACATTTTTCCTGCATCTAGCTTGGCTAGTCCTTTTATAATTGTATATGTTTCTATAAGATCCCCCTCATCCTTCTAAACTCCAGTGAATACAAGCCTAGTCTTTTCAATCTAACGAGGTGCAGTGAAAAGCATTTACTGCCTGCTAACCAGTCAGCGGAAAGACTGTACGAGACTACAATCATGATGTTCCCGATGTTGGTGGAGTCCAGAACCAGGGGCCACAGTTTAAGAATAAGGGGTAAGCCATTTAGAACGCAGACGAGGAAACACTTTTTCACACAGAGAGTTGTGAGTCTGTGGAATTCTCTGCCTCAGAGGGCGGTGGAGGCCGGTTCTCTGGATACTTCCAAGAGAGTGCTAGATAGGGCTCTTAAAGATAGCGGAGTCAGGGGATATGGGGAGAAGGCAGGAACGGGGTACTGATTGGGGATAATCAGCCATGATCACATTGAATGGCGGTGCTGGCTCGTAGGGCCGAATGGTCTACTCCTGCACCTATTGTCTATTGTCTATAATCCACAGTGTACAGATACATGATAAGGGAATAACGTTTAGTGCAAGGTAAAATGCAATTAAGGATAGTCTGATGGTCACCAATGAGGTAGATAGTAGTTCAGGACCGCTCTCTAGTTGTGGTAGGATGGTTCAGTTGCCTGATGACAGCTGGGAAGAAACTGTCCCTGAATCTGGAGGTGTGCGTTTTCATCGGATAGAATGGGATCCTTTAGCAATACAGCACGGAAACAGGCCCTTCGGCCCACTGAGTCCATGCCTACTAGTGTTCACCCCGTATACCAGCACTATCCTACACACTAGGGACAATTTTCACCGAGCCAATTAACCTACAAACCTGTACGTCTTTGGAGTGTGGTTGGAAACCGGAGCACCCGGAGAAAACCCACGCAGGTCACAGGGAGAACGTACAAATCTCTCCACCTGAATCATTCGTCACCTGGATCCAATTATCACTCATGTAGCAAGGAACTGCAGATGCTTGTTTACACTGAAGATAGACACAAAATGCTGGAGTAACTCAGCGGGACAGTCGGCATCTCTGGAGAGAGGGAATGGGTGACGTTTCGGGTCGAGACCCCTCTTTGAAGAAGGGTTTAGACCTGAAACGTCACCCATTCCTTCTCTCCAGAGATGCCGTCTGTCCCGCTGAGTTACTCCAATGTTTTGTGTCTACGTATCGCTTCACAGCTCTTCCCCTCGCCTCTCTCCACATCCTTCCTGTAATGGGGGCGTCCTGAACTGCACGTAACACTACACATGCGGCCTGACCAACGTCCTACAATGCTGTGTCATGACTTCCTGACTCTTGTACTTATTACAACAAGTGATGAAGGCAAGCATACCATGTGCCCTCATAACCACAGGACTGGATTGTTGATGAATGAATAAGTTCATTGGATACGTATATTGGCCAAGTATTCACATACAAGGAATTTGCCTTGGTGCTCCGCCCGCCAGTGACAACATGACATACAGTGACAGGCGAGTTGTTGGGCGAGTCCAGAACCAGGGGCCACAGTCTTAGAATAAAGGGGAAGCCATTTAAGACTGAGGTGAGAAAAAACTTTTTCACCCAGAGAGTTGTGAATTTGTGGAATTCCCTGCCACAGAGGGCAGTGGAGGTCAAATCACTGGATGGATTTAAGAGAGAGTTAGATAGAGCTCTAGGGGCTAGTGGAATCAAGGGATATGGGGAGAAGGCAGGCACGGGTTATTAGAAACAAAGAAAATAGGTGCAGGAGTAGGCCATTCGGCCCTTCGAGCCTGCACCGCCATTCAATGTGGCTGATCATCCAACTCAGTATCCTGTACCTGCCTTCTCTCCATACCCCCTGATCCCTTTAGCCACAAGGGCCACATCTAACTCCCTCTTAAATATAGCCAATGAACTGTGGCCTCAACTACCTTCTGTGGCAGAGAATTCCACAGATTCACCACTCTCTGTGTGAAAAATGTTTTTCTCATCTCGGTCCTAAAAGATTTCCCCCTTATCCTTAAACTGTGACCCCTTGTTCAGGACTTCCCCAACATCGGGAACAATCTTCCTGCATCTAGCCTGTCCAACCCCTTAAGAATTTTGTAAGTTTTTGATAGGGGACGATCAGCCATGGTCACAATGAATGGCTCGAAGGGCCGAATGGCCTCCTCCTGCACCTATTTTCTATGTTTCTATGACACATGAAACAATTAAACATTAAACATACGCAACGTAATTTGGGTGCAAGTGAGAAAAGGTGCATTACCTCCAATCACATCAGTTCTGCAAACGTTCCTGACTTCCACCTGACTCTGCAGCTGTGGTTAATTTTGTGAATTGCTGGATAACTTCATCCCCTCCATTAAGAGCATTGATGTCATGCAGAATTGAAGCTATTTGTGTCTCCCTTGGAAATAAATGGTAGAATTTTGTTCCATACATTTCAGTAACTAATTTTAGCGATGAAATCATTCTCCGATGTATTGCTTTCAGTCTGAAGAAGGGTCTCGGCCCGAAACGTCGCCTATTTCCTTCGCTCCATAGATGCTGCCACACCCGCTGAGTTTCTCCAGCATTTTTGTCTACCTTCGATGTATTAAACCTAGTGTTGGTCGGAGTTACCTCAGACAGTCATCGCCGGTCACTGGAGACGAGTGTGACTGTCCTCTCATGGAGGATGCCTGTACGTGACTTTGTTTAACGTGGGGAGACTGGTGCACAGACATCCACCCCACGGTCCTTGACAGATCTGGGTCAGGATCCAGTGGCGTGGAGTCCAAGACGACCGGAGACCCTTTTCTGCTGCAGCCTTCATCCGCCTTCCCAGCCGTTGTGACGCTCCACTAAGGTCAGCCATCGTCCTCCGCCTGTTCCACCGTTGAGGTCCTGGTTGGATTGGCTCTTTGTCAGAGACCTCCTCCTCGACCTTACCGCCATGGGTGGCCCTACCAGGAGCATAGCTCCAGACGGCATCGCTCGCAGGATCTCAGGACCACACAAGCTTCTCCACCACGACAAGGGGACAGTCCACGGAGAAGTACGACAGTATGATGGACCTGTTCACTCTGCTCCAGCCCATGACGTGGCAACACTTTGACCGCACAAGGTGCAAAGGTTGTGTGATGATGGTCACCACTAACTTGTCCAGGATTCGTTCAACTTTTATCGGGGATTAACTGGATTCCATTCTGAACATCACCACTGATCCTGTTCCCACCACAATTCTAAACCGGGGATAGACAACAAAATCCTGTAGTAACTCAGCGGGTCAGGCAGCATCTGTGGAGAACATGGATAGGTGACGTTTCACAGAGTGCTGGAGTAACTCAGCGGGTCAGGCAGCATCTGTGGAGAACATGGATAGGTGACGTTTCAGGTCAAGACCCTACTTCAGACCGGTTAGGGATAAGGGAAACGAGAGATATAGATGGTGATGTGAGATAAAGAACAATGAATGAAAGATATGCAAAAAGTAACAACGAAAAAGGAAACAGGCCGTTGTTAGCTGTTTGTTGGGTGAAAATGAGAAGCTTGTGTGACTTGTGTGGGGGAGGGGATGGAGAGAGAGGGAATGCAGGGATCACTTGAAGTTAGAGAAGTTAATATTTATACCCGTTAGTTGTAGCAACTTTTTGGTTTGGTTTCGAAGCATGGTAGTTCCCAATCCATGCTGTGATGCATCCCAATAAAAATAAAAAATAGTAATGCATTAGCTCATGAAAGCATACTAATAAGGTGCCAAGGAAACATAGACAATAGGTGCAGGAGTAGGCCATTCGGCCCTTTGAGCCAGCACCGCCATTCAATGTGATCATGGCTGATCATCCCCAATCAGTACCCCGTTCCTGCCTTCTCCCCATATCCCCTGACTCCGCTATCTTTAAGAGCCCTATCTAGCTCTCTCTTGAAAGCATCCAGAGAACCGGCCTCCACCGCCCTCTGAGGCAGAGAATTCCACAGACTCACAACTCTCTGTGAGAAAAAGTGTTTCCTCGTCTCCGTTCTAAATGGCTTACTCCTTATTCTTAAACTGTGGCCCCTGGTTCTGGACTCCCCCAACATCGGGAACATGTTTCCTGCCTCTAGCGTGTCCAAACCCTTAATAATCTTATATGTTTCAATGAGATCACCTCTCTTCCTTCTAAACTCCAGAGTGTACAAGCCCAGCCGCTCCATTCTCTCAGCATATGACAGTCCTGCCATCCCGGGAATTAACCTTGTAAACCTACGCTGCACTCCCTCAATAGCAAAAAAAAAGCCCAACATGCCATTCGCTTTCTCCACTGCCTGCTGTAACTGCATGCTTTCATAGACTGATGAACCAGGACCCCCAGATCTCGTTGTACTTCCCCTTTTCCCAACTTGATGCCATTTAGATAGCAATCTAAAAATAGGTGCAAGAGTAGGCCATTCGGCCCTTTGAGCCAGCAGCGCCATTCACTATGATCATGGCAGATCATCCACAATCAGTACCCCATTCCTGCTTTCTACCAATATCCCTTGATTCCGTTAGCCGTAAGAGTTAAATCTGTGGCAGAGGATTCTCTCCTCATCGATTAGGAAGACTGACTAATTGAAACTCTAATTTTCTAATCTTCCCTCATCTTCTAATTTTCCATCTGCTCCAAACACATAGGGCAGCAGAATACAGGAACAGGCCCTTCGGCCCACAATGTTTATGCTGAACACGATGCCAAGACCTGACTCTGACCTGCCTGCACGCGATCCATCAAAACCCAACTTGCCCGTGCCAAGACGCCCCATCTAACCCCGTCGCATTTTCCGCATTTGGCCCATATCCCTCAAAACCTTAACACATCCAAATGCCTTTTCAAAGGTAGACAAAAATACTGGAGAAACTCAGCGGGTGAGTCTCAGTGGGACAGGCCCCTTAATGACTTGGCTGGGATAGAGCTTGCATGTTAGAAGTGAGGAAATTCAAACGTGGACAGCAGATGTGACCCAGACCAGCTGTTTACTCTAAGTGTAGTCTCTGGAGATTCCAGAAACCAGATACAGAGTGGAGATCCCTCGTAGACGCATTCACACAGAGATGATTGCATCAGACTTTGTTACTGTTCCAGTGTTGCTGCTGTTGTTATGCTTGCCTTCAGTGGTTGAGGCATCGTGTGTGTGTCGGGGAACATGGTCAGGCATTAGTCCTGCTGCATTTAGACAGAAACATAGACAATAGAGAGTTGGCCATTCGGCCCTTCGAGCCAGCACCGCCAATCATTGCGATCATGGCAGATCGTCCCCGATCAATAACCCGTGCCTGCCTTCTCCCCATATCCCTTGATTCCACCAGCCCCTAGAGCTCTATCTAACTCTCTCTTAAATCCATCCAGTGACTTGGCCTCCACTGCCCTCTGTGGCAGGGAATTCCACAAATAAGAAGGGTCTCGACCCAAAACATCACCCATTCCTGCTCTCCAGAGATGCTGCCTGTCCAGCTGTTCGCGGTCTATCTTCGGTTTAAACCAGCATCTGCAGTTCCTTCTTCAAGAAGGAACTGCAGATACTGGAAAATCGAAGGTAGACAAAAAAGCTGGAGAAACTCAGCGGGTGCAGCAGCATCTATTGAGCAAAGGAAATAGGCAACGTTTCGGGCCGAAACCCTTCTTCAGACTGTTAGGGGGTGGCAGGGAGAAGGAAGGAAAAAGGAGGAGGAGCCTGAGGGCTGGGGGATGGGAGGAGACAGCAGGGGCTAACAAAATTGGGAGAATTCAATGTTCATGCCCGCAGGATGCAGTCTCCCCAAGCGGAATATGAGGTGCTGTTCCTCCAATTTCCGGTGTTGCTCGCTCTGGCCATGGAGGAGACCCAGGACAGAGAGGTCGGATTGGGAATGGGAGGGGGAGTTGAAGTGCTGAGCCACCGGGAGGTCAGGTAGGTTCTTGCGGACCGAGCGGAGGTGTTCGGCGAAACGATCGCCCAACCTCCGCTTGGTCTCACCGATGTAGATCAGCTGACATCTAGAGCAGCGGATGCAGTAGATGAGGTTGGAGGAGATACAGGTGAACCTCTGTCGCACCTGGATCTGCAGTTCCTTGCTCACCACTCCTATGCATGTGGACTATTTGTCTGCATTTCTGGCCGTCCCATTACGGGGAAGATCTGGAGGCTTTGCAAAGGGTGCAGGGGAGCTGCACGGCAGCGCAGGGGGTAGAGCTGCTCCCTCACAGCGCCAGAGACCCCGGGTTCCATCCTGACTACCGGTGCTGTCTGTACGGAGTTTGCATGTTCTTCCTGCGATCACGTGGGTTTTCTCCGGGTGCTCCGGTTTCCTCCCACACTCCAAAGCCGTACAGGTTTGTAGGTTAAGGATTTTCACCGATGTGTAGATTGTCCCTAGTGTGTGTAGGATAGTGTTAAGGGCCTGCCCCACTTGGAGAGTAAAACTAAACTGAACACAAGAGCGTGCCTACCAGCCCACAATGCCTGTGACAAATATGTTGTCAAAGTTAATCTAATCCCCCTCTGCCAGCATGTGATCCGTATCCCTCCATTCCCTGCATATCCATGTTCCTGTCTAAAAGCCTCTTCAACACCACTATCGTATCTGCCTCCACCACCACCCCTGGCAACGCATTCCAGGCACACACCACCCTCTGTGTAAAACAAACCTGCCCCGCACATCTCCTTTAAACTTTGCCCCACTCACCTTAAAGCTCTTTATTCCAGATCAAATGGGGGTAAGGTTCTGACTGTCTCCCCTGTCTACGCCTCTCACGACTTTATGGACGACTATCAGGTCCCTCCTCAACCTCTGGTGTTCCACAGAAACCAGTGCCGGAATTCTACTCCTTTGTAGTTTTCACTGTTACAGTAATATCCCCGTCAATGTTGGGGAAATCCACAGAACCCAGGGGTCAGGCAGCATCTGTGGAGGGAATGGACAGGTGACCTTTGGGGTCAGGACCCTTCTTCACACTGGGTTCTGGTTTTAACAAGGGAAAATACTCGCCTCTTTCCCCAAAGTTATAATAACACGTACCTGTATAATAATCACCCGTGTGTGTGTGTGTGTGTGTGTGTGTGTGTGTGTGTGTGTGTGTGTGTGTGTGTGTGTGTGTGTGTGTGTGTCTGCGTGTGTGTGCGTGCGTGCGTGTGTGTGTGTGTGTGTGTGTGTGTGTGTGTGTGTGTCTATCTGTGTGTGTGTGTGTGTGTGTGTGTGTGTGTGTGTGTCTATCTGTGTGTGTGTGTGTGTGTGTGTGTGTGTGTGTGTGTGTGTGTGTGTGTGTGTGTGTGTGTGTGTGTGTGTGTGTGTCTGACTGTGTCTCTGTTTGCGTGTCTGTCTTTGTGTCTGTGTGATTTCAAATTGGATGAACATTTCTGCACATGTGTGTGCGCGTGTGTATGTGCGTGTGTGTGATGCGTGTGATGTGTGGTGTGTGAGCGTGTTTGTATGTGTGTGTGAGTGTGCATGTGTGTGAGTTGTGTGTGTGAGTTGTGTGTGTGAGTTGTGTGTGTGTGTGCGTGTGTGAGATGTGTGTGGTGTGTGGGCGTGTTTGTATGAGTGTGCGCACGTGTGTGCGTGTGTGTGTGCGTGTGTGTGAGTTGTGTGTGTGAGTTGTGTGTGTGTGTGCGTGTGTGAGATGTGTGTGAGCGTGTGTGTATGCTGTGTATGTGAGTGTGCGTAGTGTTTGCTTGGTGTAATGGAGGCTGGGGTGGCCAGTGCTGACGGCAGCTACGAGCTGATTCACAGCAGACTGACGGTAACATGACTTGTACTCGTACTGTCATCCACCTACACAGTTAGTTTTTACCAAAAATAGATTTATTCAAGTATTTACAATATGAAATTATTCAAAACACACCCACCCCCATAGAACAAATAGACACTAGGTGCAGGAGTAGGCCATTCGGCCCTTCGAGTCAGCACCGCCATTCAATGTGATCATGACTGATCATCCCCAATCAGTACCCTTTTCCTGCCTTCTCCCCAGATTCTGCTAGCCCCAAGAGCTCTATCTAGCTCTCTTTTGAATGCAACCAGTGATTTGGCCTCTACTGCCTTCTGTGGCAGTGAACTCTCTGGGTGAAAAAGTTTTTCCTCATCTCAGTTCTAAATGGCCTACCCCTTATTCTTAAACTGTGTGACCCCTGGTTCTGGACTCCCCCAACATCGGGAACATGGCCTTCATAGGGAGATGTCCTTCTGCAGTTGTACAGGACCCGAGTGAGATCACACCTGGAGTATTGTGTGCAGTTTGGGTCCCCTAATTTGAGGAAGGACATTCTTGTTATTGAGGGAGTGCAGCGTAGGTTTACAAGGTTAATTCCCGGGATGGCGGGACTGACATCTGATGAGAGAATTGGTTGACTGGGCTTGTATTCACTGGAATTTAGGATGAGAGGCAATCTTATAGAAACAAATAAAATTATTAAGGGATTGGACAGGCTGGATGCAAGAAAAAATGTTGGGGGAGTCTAGAACCAGGGGTCACAGTTTAACAATAAGGGGTGGGCCCTTTAGGGCTGAGATGAGGAAAAACATTTTCACCCAGAGAGTTGTGAATCTGTGGAATTCACTGGATGTTTTCAAGGGAGAGCTAGATAGAGCTCTTTGGGCAAAAGGAATCAAGGGGTATTGGGAGAAAGCAGGAACAGGATGCTGATTCTGGCTTGAAGGGCTGAATGGCCTACTCCTGTACCTACTTTCGATGTGGGTCATTGGTGGATGTCCTGAATCTATTCAGTAACGTTACCAGCTCCACACACAAAGTAAAGTCTCTGACTTGGAGGGAATTCGGGATACATGCCGATAACTTGATCTTATAGAGGTGTACAAAATCATGAGAGGAATAGATCGGGTAGACGCACAGAGTCTCTTGCCCAGAGTAGGGGAATCGAGGACCAGAGGACATAGGTTCAAGGTGAAGGGGGAACAGATTTAATAGGAATCTGAGGGGTAACTTTTCCACACAGAGGGTGATGGGTGTATGGAACAAGCTGCCAGAGGAGGTAGTTGAGGCTGGGACTATCCCAACGTTTAAGAAACAGTTAGACAGGTACATGGATAGGACAGGTTTGGAGGGATATGGACCAAGCGCAGGCAGGTGGGACTAGTGTCGATGGGGCATGTTGGCCAGTATGGGCAAGTTGGGCTGAAGGGCCTGTTTCCACGCTGTATTCTCCTTGTCTCTATGATTGCATAGCAGTGTTAATGCAGATCTTTCATTCATTCTTCTCCACATCACCATCTATATTTCTCGTTTCCCTTGTCCCCAACCAGTCTGAAGAATGTTTTTGACTCGAAACGTCACCCATTCCTTCTCTCCAGAGATGCTGCCTGCCCTGCTGAGCTTCCTCCACGTTTTGCTTCGCTCCATAGATGCTGCTGTACCCGCTGAGTTTCTCCAGCACTTTTGTCTACCTTCGATTTTCCAGCATCTGCAGTTCCTTCTTATCCACATTTTGCCTCTTAGCAAAGCTTGGCGCGGCTGTGGGCTGTGCGATTGCTGGTTTGCAAGTTCTCCCTCTCTGTGTCTCTGCAAGCAGTGATTCATGGCACAGGGTTTAATGTACATTCTCTGTCTGGTTGTGTGTGGTGGGCGGGCTGGTAAACATTGGTTGCCTGGTTACCTCACCGCACGGCATGGTTAATGCCATACCCCCACCATGAGGATGAGTGGGGATCTTATTGAAACATACACGAATATTAAGGGTTTGGACACGCTAGAGGCAGGAGACATGTTCCCGATGTTGGGGGAGTCCAGAACCAGGGGCCACAGTTTAAGAATAAGGGGTAAGCCATTTAGAATGGAGATGAGGAAAAACTTTTTCACACAGAGAGTGGTGAGTCTGTGGAATTCTCTGCCTCAGAGGGCGGTGGAGGCCGGTTCTCTGGATACTTTCAAGAGAGAGCTAGATAGGGCTCTTAAAGATAGCGGAGTCAGGGGATATGGAGAGAAGGCAGGAACGGGGTACTGATTGGGGATGATCAGCCATGATCACATTGAATGGTGGTGCTGGCTCGAAGGGTCAAATGGCCTACTCCTGCACCTGTTGTCTATTGTCAAACCTGCTCCCTTTGGAGGTGTCATCTGTCACGTACCCAGAGACAGTCTGCAGAAGGGTCTCAACCCGAAACGTCACCCATTCTTTCTCTCCACAGATGCTGCCTGACCCGCTGAGTTACTCCAGCACTCTGTGAAACGTCACCTATCCATGTTCTCCACAGATGCTGCCTGACCCGCTGAGTTACTCCAGCACTCTGTGAAACGTCATCTATCCATGTTCTCCACAGATGCTGCCTGACCCGCTGAGTTACTCCAGCACTCTGTGAAACGTCACCTATCCATGTTCTCCACAGATGCTGCCTGACCCGCTGAGTTACTCCAGCACTCTGTGAAACGTCACCTATCCATGTTCTCCACAGATGCTGCCTGACCCGCTGAGTTACTCCAGCACTCTGTGAAACGTCACCTATCCATGTTCTCCACAGATGCTGCCTGACCCGCTGAGTTACTCCAGCACTCTGTATTATATATAACATTAAAAAAACACTTGGACAGGTACATGGATAGAATTTAGTTTAGTTTAGAGATACAGCGTGGAAACATGCCCTTTGGCTCACAGAGTGCCTGCCGATCATAGATCACCCGTACACTAGTTCTATCCCACACACACTAGGGACAATGTGCAGAAGCCATTTAACCTACAAATCTGCACGTCTTTGGAGTGCGGGAGGAAACCGGAGCACCCGGAGAAAACCCACGCAGGTCACGGGGAGAACGTACAAACTCCGTACAGACAGCGCCCGTAGTCAGGATCTGGCGCTGTAAGATCAGCAACTCTACCGCTGCGCCACCGTGCCACCATTTTGTATCTTCAAACCAAATTAAATATCTTGAATATTGGAGTTAAGTCCATGACGATGTGATATGGCAGAAAACATCATCAAATATTTTTCATCTTTTAAAAATAATGTTTGAAGAAAGACTTTAAAAAAAGTTTTTTAAGCTAATGGATAATCTTTTTTTTGTGGTCTCTTCTGCAGGATAATGACACTATGTGACAACAGCCCCTTAACTTAACGAGTTTGACATCGAGACAGCTGGTCCTGATGTTGACAGTAACCATGGGTAAGTTGATCGTTTTGTACTGTCTTGCTCCCAGGGTGTAGAGTTCATAAACTAGAGGGCACAGGCTGAAGGTGAGAGTGGAGAGATTTAAAAGGAAGTCAAAAGTAGACAAAAAATGCTGGAGAAACTCAGCGGGTGAGGCAGCATCTATGGAGAGCAGGAATAGGTGACGTTTCGGGTCGAGACCCTTCTTCAGACTGATGTGGGGGTGGGGGGTGGGTGGGGGGAAGAAAGGAAGAGGCGGAGACAGTGGGCTGTGGGAGAGCTGGGAAGGGGAGGGGAAGGAGGGAGAAAGCAGGGACTACCTGAAATTGGAGAAGTCAATGTTCATACCGCTGGGGTGTAAACTACCCAAGCAAAATATGAGGTGCTGCTCCTCCAATTTGCGGTGGGCCTCACTCTGGCCATGGAGGAGGCCCAGGACAGAGAGGTCGGATACGGAATGGGAGGGGGAGTTGAAGTGCTGAGCCACCGGGAGATCAGGTTGGTTATTGCGAACCGAGCGGTGGTGTTGGGCGAAAGATGTCAATATCACCAACAACTTCCCCTGGATCACCCATATTGAAGCATCGACCAAGAAAGCACACCAACGCCTCGACTTCCTTAGAAGGCTGAGGAAGATCGGCATGTCCCCAACAACTCTCACCAACTTCTACAGATGCACAATGGAAACCATTTTATCGGGATGCATCACAGCTCGGTTTGGGAACAGCTCCATCCAAGACCGCAAGAAATCACAGAGAATTGTGGACGCAGCCCAGACCATCACACACACACCAACCTCCCTTCTATTGACTCCATCTACACCTCACGCTGCCTCGGCAAGGCCAGCAGCATCATCAAGGACCAGTCGCACCCCGGCCACTCCCTCTTCTCCCCTCTCCCATTAGGCAAGAGGTACAGAAGTGTGAAAACGCACACCTCCAGATTCAGGGACAGTTTCTTCCCAGCTGTCATCAGGCAACTGAACCATCCTACCACAACTAGAGAGCAGTCCTGAACTACTATCTACCTCATTGGTGACCCTCGAACTATCCTGGATTGGACTTTACTGGCTTTACCTTGCACTAAACATTATTCCCTTATCATGTATCATCTACACACTGTAAATAGATTGATAGTAATCATGTATTGTCACATGTCCGTGGAACTCATTATGACAGACAGCTGGATGTTTTTAAGGCAGAAATAGATAAATTCTTGATTAGTTCGGGTGTCAAGGGTCATGGGTTGAAGGCAGGAGAATAGGGTTAGGAGTTATGGGGTTAGAATGGGGTTTGTAGGCTATATTTAAGAGGGAGTTAGATGTGGCCCTTGTGGCTAAAGGGATCAGGGGGTATGGAGAGAAGGCAGGTACGGTATACTGAGTTGGATGATCAGCCATTATCATATTGAATGGCGGTGCAGGCTCGAAGGGCCGAATGGCCTACTCCTGCACCTATTTTCGATGTATCTATGTATCTATCTAGGAGGGAGAGATAGATCAGCCATGATTGAATGCCGGTGTGGACTCGATGGGCCGAATGGCCTTATTCTGCTACTATTTAGAAACATAGAAACATAGACCATAGGTGCAGGAGTAGAGGCCATTCAGCCCTTCGAGCCTGCACCGCCATTCAATATGATCATGGCTGATCATCCAACTCAGTATCCCGTACCTGCCTTCTCTCCATACCCCCTGATCCCTTTAGCCACAAGGGCCACATCTAACTCCCTCTTAAATATAGCCAATGAACTGGCCTCAACTACCAATTTCTTGTGAACCTGTGTCTTTCTGCTGACTGGTCGGCACGCAACAAAAAGCTCTTCACTGTAACTTGGTACACGTGGTAATAAACTAAATGACCAACTGAGCATTGTGAAGAGGGATATATATATATATATACATACACAGATTGCATAATTTTCCATGACTGCCCTGCCACCGTTCCTTTGGGATGTCACTATCTGCAGACAAGGCTCCCACCGCCCACTCCAATGTGGATACAAGGAAGAATGTGGCCCCCCTCACTAATCCTACAGGATGCATCCACATTCCCACTTAGATAAACACGCCACTCTGAATAACACGGAGAGTGCTCTCGTCTGTGTGTCAACAGTTTACCGTTACTTCACTTTAACGAAAGGGGCGTCACGGTGGCGCAGCGGTAGAGTTACTGCCTTACAGCCTCACAGCGCCGGAGACCCGGGTTCCATCCTGACTACGGGTGCTGTCTGTACGGAGTTTGTACGTTCTCCCCGTGACCTGCGTGGGTTTTCTCCGGGTGCTCCGGTTTCCTCCCACACTCCAAAGACATAAAGGTTTGTAGGTTAATTGGTTTGGTATAAATGTAAATTGTCCCTAGTGTGTGTAGGACAGTGTTAGTGTGCGGGGATTGCTGGTCGGCACCGACTCAGTGGGCTGAAGGGCCTGTTTCCGCGCTGTATCTCTAAACTGAACTAAAGAAACAGACCACCCTGGTCACCTTCTGTACGTCCTCTTCTGCCAAGTTGAACTAGTCTCCCTCTGCCTGCAACTGATCCATCCACATCTATTCAACTAACCAAAGTTCTATAAATAGACAATAGACAATAGGTGCAGGAGTAGGCCATTCGGCCCTTCGAGCCAGCACCGCCATTCAATGTGATCCATCAATCAGTACCCCGTTCCTGCCTTCTCCCCATATCCCCTGACTCCGCTATCTTTAAGAGCCCTATCTAGCTCTCTCTTGAAAGTATCCAGAGAACCTGCCTCCATTGCCCTCTGAGGCAGAGAATTCCACAGGCTCACCACTCTCTGTGAGAAAAAGTGTTTCCTCGTCTCCGTTCTAAATGGCTTACCCCTTATTCCTAAACTGTGGCCCCTGGTCTGGACTCCCCCAACACCGGGAACATGTTTCCTGCCTCTAGCGTGTCCCTTAACAATCTTATATGTTTCAATGAGATCCCCTCTCATCCTTCTAAACTCCAGAGTGTACAAGCCCAGCCACTCCATTCTATCAGCATATGACAGTCCCGCCATCCCCGGAATTAACCTTGTAAACCTACGCTGCACTCCCTCAATAGCAAGAATGTCCTTCCTCAAATTAGGGGACCAAAACTGCACACAATACTGCAGGTGTGGTCTCACTAGGGCTACATCATGGATTCATGACTCTTGTACTCAATGCCCCACCTCTCAAGGCAAGCGTATCATTTGCCTTCTTTACCACTCCATCAACTTATGTTGCCACTTCAGTTTAGCTAATTGTCACGTGTACCGAGGTACAGTGAAAAGCTTTTGTTGCGCGCTAACCAGTCAGCGGAAAGACAATACATGATTACAATCGAGCCGTCCACAGTGTACAGATACATGATAAGGGAATAATGTTTAGTGCAAGGAAAAGCCAGCAAATCAATCAATCAAATCAAGAGGTCATTGGTTACATACACCATGATAGCAGGCCATTCGGCCCAACTCGTCTATGCTGTCGACAATGCTCCATCTACACTACACTGTCGACCATGCCCCCACCTGCCTGAGTTTGACTCATATCCCACTAAACCTTTCCTATCCATGTACCTGCCCAAGAGTCTTTTGAAAGTTGTTATAGTCCCAGCCTCATCATCTACGTCCTCTGGCAGCTCGTTCCATACACCCACCACCCTCTGGGTGACAAGGTTGCCCCTCAGGTTCCTATTAAATCTTCCCGATCTCACCTTAAACATCTGGTTGCAACAGTTTGGAAATGCTGCCATGGTGTAAGCACTCATAGAAACATAGACAATAGGTGCAGGAGTAGGCCATTCGGCCCTTCGAGCCAGCACCACCATTCAATGTGATCATGATTGATCATCCACAATCAGTATCCCGTTCCTGCCTTCTCCCCATATCCCTTGATTCCGTTAGCCCTAAGAGCTAAATCTAACTCTCTCTTGAAAACATCCAGTGAATTGGCCTCCACTGCCTTCTGTGGCAGAGAATTCCACCGATTCACAACTCTCTGGGTGAAAATTCACTCTGTACTAACTGCCATGCCGTTCACAGCTGGATGTTACTCACCCAACCTGCAAGGTTGATAAAAATGCTGGAGAAACTCAGCGGGTGAGGCAACATCTATGGAGCAAAGGAACAGGTGATGTTTTGGGTCGAGACCCTTCTTCAGCGATGGAATGAGTTTCCCCGGCATTTTTGTCTACCTTCGATTTTTCCAGCATCTGCAGTTCCTTCTTAAACACCCAACCTGCAAGTTCACCGGACTAGAGAGGAATGTTGCTGTTATTTAACCACTAAGTCAGCTTCTCCTGGAGATGAGGTGCATCCACTCCAACGTTTATCAGTGAATGATGAAGG
Organism: Amblyraja radiata; assembly: GCF_010909765.2. NCBI lineage: Eukaryota > Metazoa > Chordata > Chondrichthyes > Rajiformes > Rajidae > Amblyraja > Amblyraja radiata. The sequence goes on from NC_045959.1 coordinate 118,777,298, forward strand.
ACCACGCCCGCGAGCTCAGTTAGCAAACGCAAAGTTCACGGGCGTGGACTGACACGGGATCTGTGGGAGTGTGCAACAACCCAAGGTGTTCCGCAGGAGACAATAACAAAGACTCTGCAAAAACGGGCGCGGTGGCGCAGCGGTAGAGTTGCTGCCTTACAGCGAATGCAGCGCCGGAGACCCGTGTTCCATCCCGACTACGGGTGCTGTCTGTACGAAGTTTGCACGTTCTTCCCGTGACCTGCATGGGTTTTCTCCGGGATCTTCGGTTTCAATAGACTATAGACAATAGGTGCAGGAGTAGGCCATTCAGCCCTTCGAGCCAGCCCCGCCATTCAATGTGATAATGGCTGATCATCCACAATCAGTACCCAGTTCCTGCCTCCTCCCCTCTGAGTCACACTCCCACACTCCAAAGACGTACAGGTTTGTAGGTTAATTGGCTTGGTAAATGTAAAATTGCCCCTAGTGGGTGTAGGATAGTGTTAGTGTGCGGGGATTGTTGGTCGGCGCGGACCCGGTGGGCCGAAGGGCCTGTTTCCGTGCTGTATCTCTAAACTAAACTAAACAAAACTAAACTCTCACCAACTTCTACAGATGCGCCGTACAAAGCATTTTATCGGGATGCATCACAGCTTGGTTCGGGAACAGCTCCATCCAAGACCGCAAGATATTGCCACAAATTGTGGACTCAGCCCAGACCGTCACACAAACCAACCTCCCTTCCATTGACTCCATCTACACCTCACGCTGCCTCGGCAAGGCCAGCAGCATCATCAAGGACCAGTCCCTCTTCTCCCCTCTCCCATCGGGCAAGAGGTACAGAAGTGTGAAAACACACACCTCCAGATTCAGGGACAGTTTCTTCCCAGCTGTTATCAGGCAACTGAATCATCCCACCCCAACCAGAGAGCAGTCCTGAACTACTATCTACCTCATTGGTGACCCTTGGACTATCTTTAATTGGGCTTTATCTTGCACTAAACGTTATTCCCTTTATCCAGTATCTGTACATTGTGGACAACCTGATTGTAATCATGTGTTGTCTTTCTGCTGACTGGTTAGCACGCAACAAAAGCTTTTCACTGTACCTCGGTACACGTGACAATATACTAAACTAAACTAGTAGCTAGCGGATACACACAAAAAGCTGGAGTAACTCAGCGGGACAGGCAGCATCTCTGGAGAGAAGGAATGGGTGACGTTTTGGGTGGAGGCCCTTCTTCAGACTGAGACTTGCGCTGTTGCGCGCTGCATGTTTATTGTGTACACGCTGCTGCTACAGCTGTGCATTGGTTGCATGTTCCAGAGGATATTGGTCTATCTGCTGGGGATTAATTAATTATCTTGTTGCCTCTCTTGCTTGGCAGATGAGCAGGAAGCCCTGAACTCCATCATGAAAGACTTGGCCGCTCTGGGCAAGGGCCGGAAGTTGCTGGATTACGACATCGAGAATAAACAGGTCAGATTCACTCACAAGGAGACGGACAGCATTTAAACACAGCTGGGGAAACAGGCCCTTCGGCCCAACTCACCCATGCTGACCAAGATACCCCATTTCAGTGGTGTCAGGGGTTATGGGGAGAAGATAGAGAGAGCGATAGATCAGCCATGATTGAATGGCGGAGTAGACATGATGGGGCGAACACCCTAATTCTGCTTCGATCACATACGACCTGTCATTATTTATTCTAGTCCTTTTTTGACAATATCCCTCTAGAACTTTTCTATCCATGCACCTGTCCATGAATCTTTTAAATGTTATATTATTTTACCCGCCTCGTATATCGTTAGTTTAGTTTAGAGATACAGCGCGGAAACAGGCCCTTTGGCCCACCGGGTCCGCACCGACCAGCGATCCCCGCACACGAACACTATCCTACTCCCACTAGGGACAATTTTTACATTTACCAAGCCAATTAACATACAAACCCGCATGTCTTTGGAGTGTGGCGGGAAACCGGAGCGCCCGGGGAAAACCCACGCAGGCCACGGGGAGAAGGTATAAACTCCGTACAGACAGCACCCGTAGTCGGGATGGAACCTGGGTCTCTGCCGCTGTGAGGCAGCAACTCTACCGCTGCGCCACCATGACCGCCCATATCTCCTTTAGACAATAGGTGCAGGAGGAGGCCATTCGGCCCTTCGAGCCAGCACCGCCATTCAATGTGATCATGGCTGATCATCCCCAATCCTGCCTTCTCCCCATATCCCCTGACTCCGCTATCTTTAAGAGCCCTATCTAGCTCTCTCTTGAAAGCATCCAGAGAACCGGCCTCCACCGCCCTCTGAGGCAGAGAATTCCACAGACTCACCACTCTCTGTGAGAAAAAGTGTTTCCTCATCTCCGTCCATGAGACATTAGAGATACAGTGTGGAAACAGGCCCTTCAGTACACTGACCAGCGATCCCCGCACACTAACGTTATCCAATCAATGACAAGGGACGTCAGGGACAGTATAAAAATTAAAGAGAAGAAGTACAACGTAGCAAAGATGAGCGGGAAGCAAGAGGATTGGGTAATGTTTAAAGAACAACAGAAGATAACCAAAAAGACAATACGGGGAGAAAAGATGAGGTACGAAGGTAAGCTAGCCAAGAATATAAAGCAGGATAGTAAAAGCTTCGTTAGGTATGTGAAGAGGAAAAAATTAGTTAAGACCAAAGTTGGACCCTTGAAGACTGAAACAGATGAATTTATTATGGGGAACAAGGAAATGGCGGATGAGTTGAACAGGTACTTTGGATCTGTCTTCACTAAGGAGGACACAAACAATCTTCCTGATGTACTAGTGGCCAGAGGATCTGGGGTGACGGAGGAACTGAAGGAAATCCACATTAGGCAGGAAATGGTGTTGGGTAGACTGATGGGACTGAAGGCTGATAAATCCCCAGGGCCTGATGGTCTGCATCCCAGGGTACTTAAGGAAGTGGCTCTAGAAATCGTGGACGCATTGGTGATCATTTTCCATTGTTATATAGATTCAGGATCAGTTCCTGTGGATTGGACGGTAGCTAATGTTATCCCACTTTTTAAGAAAGGCGGGAGAGAGAAAACAGGGAATTATAGACCAGTTAGCCTGACACCGGTGGTGGGGAAGTTGCTGGAGTCAATTATAAAATATGAGATAGCTGAACATTTGGATAGAGTAACAGGATCGGTCCGAGTCAGCATGGATTTATGAAGGGGAAATCATGCTTGCCTAATCTTCTGGAATTTTTTGAGGATGTAACTAGGAAAATGGACAAGGGAGAGTCAGTGGATGTAGTGTACCTGGACTTTCATAAATCATTCGATAAGGTCCCACATAGGAGATTAGTGGGCAAAATTAGGGCACATGGTATTGGGGGTAGAGTGCTGACATGGATAGAGAAGTGGTTGGCAGACAGGAAACAAAGAGTAGGGATTAACGGGCCCCTTTCAGAATGGCAGGCAGTGACTAGTGGGGTACCGCAAGGCTCGGTGCTGGGACCGCAGCTATTTACAATATACATCAATGATTTAGATGAAGGGATTAAAAGTAACATTAGCAAATTTGCAGATGACACAAAGCTGGGTGGCAGTGTGAACTGTGAGGAGGATGCTATGAGAATGCAGGGTGACTTGGACAGGTTGGGGGAGTGGGCAGATGCAAGGCAGATGAGGTTTAATGCGGATAAATGTGAGGTTATCCACTTTGGTAGCAAAAACAGGAAGGCAGATTATTATCTAAATGGCGTCAAGTTGGGAAAAGGGGAAGTACAACGGGATCTGGGGGTCCTTATTCATCAGTCTATGAAAGTAAGCATGCAGGTACAGCAGGCAGTGAAGAAAGCCAATGGCATGTTGGCCTTTATAACAAGAGGAATCAAATATAGGAGCAAAGAGGTCCTTCTGCAGTTGTACAGAGCCCTAGTGAGACCACACCTGGAGTATTGTGTGCAGTTTTGGTCCCCTAATTTGAGGAAGGACATTCTTGCTATTGAGGGAGTGCAGCGTAGGTTCACCAGGTTAATTCTCGGGATGGCGGGACTGTCATATGCTGAGAGAATGGAGCGGCTGGGCTTGTATACTCTGTAATTTAGAAGGATGAGAGGAGATCTTATTGAAACATATAAGATTATTAAGGGCTTGGGCACGCTAGAGGCAGGAAACATGATCCCGATGTTGGGGGAGTCTAGAACCAGGGGCCACAGTTTAAGAATAAGGGGTAAGCCATTTAGAACGGAGGTGAGGCAACTTTTTCTCACAGAGAGTGGTGAGTCTGTGGAATTCTCTGCCTCAGAGGGCGGTGGAGGCCGGTTCTCTGGATGCTTTCAAGAGAGAGCTAGATAGAGCTCTTAAAGATAGGGGATCTTTAAATCAGGGGATATGGGGAGAAGGCAGGAACGGGGTACTGATTGTGGATGATCAGCCATGATCACATTGAATGGCAGTGCTGGCTCGAAGGGCCGACTGGCCTACTCCTGCACCTATTGTCTATTGTCAAACAAGCACAGTTCATGGTCCATTCTCAGTACCTTGACTTCCACAGGAGTCTGGAACTGATGCGCTACAATGCTGAGAACTATATTCTGCACTCTGTATCTTCCCCTTTGCACAACCGGTTGTACTGGAGTTGGACTGGATTGTATTTATGTGTAGTGTTATCTGATCTGATTGGACATCGTGCAAAACAAAAATGTTCCCCGTAGCACGTTACACGTGACAATAATAAACCTGAACATAAACTTAAATAGCAGGAAACAAAGAATGGCTTCACACACCACACTCCCCACCATTGTAGATGTGGCCCAGTCCCACACACACCACACTCCCCACCTTTGTAGATGTAGCCCAGTCCCACACACACCACCACTCCCCACCATTGTAGATGTAGCCCAGTCCATCACACACACCACACTCCCCACCATTGTAGATGTAGCCCAGTCCCACACACACCACACTCCCCACCTTTGTAGATGTAGCCCAGTCCCACACACACCAAACTCCCCACCATTGTAGATGTAGCCCAGTCCCACACACACCACACTCCCCACCATTGTAGATGTAGCCCAGTCCCACACACACCACACTCCCCACCATTGTAGATGTAGCCCAGTCCCACACAGACCACACTCCCCACCATTGTAGATGTAGCCCAGTCCCACACACACCACACTCCCCACCATTGTAGATGTAGCCCAGTCCCACACACACCACACTCCCCACCATTGTAGATGTAGCCCAGTCCCACACACACCACACTCCCCACCATTGTAGATGTAGCCCAGTCCATCACACACACCACACTTGAAAGCGCGCACCACCAGACTCAGGAACAGCTTCTTCCCCTCTGTTATCAGGCTTCTGAACGGCCCTTCCATAAGCTAGGGTCCTGTCCGATTCACCGCTGCTTGGATACCGTCAGACTCCATCTACACCTCACGCTGCCTCAGACAAGTAACCAATATAATCAAAGACTTGTCCCAGTCCCACCCTGGTCATTCCTTCTTCTTCTTCGTCACTGTCCTGGTAGAGTTGCTGCCTCACAGCGCCAGAGACCTAGATACCATCCTGACTGCGGGTGCTGTCTGTACGGAGTTTGCACGTTCTCCCCGTGACCTGCGTGGCTTTTCTCCGGGCCCTCCGGTTTCCTCCCACACTCCAAAGACGCACAAGTTTGCAGGTTAATTGGCTTGGTGTAAATGTACCTTGTCCCCTAGTGTGTGTAGGATAGTGTTCGTGTGCGGGGATCGCTGGTCGGTGCGGACTCTGTGGGCCGAAGGGCCTGTTTCCGCGCTGTATCTCTAAACTAACCGCCCTTCCCTCTCGGTACCGCTGCCGTTCACAGTCACTCATAACATTCCACTGTTATCAGTGGACTCTGGCAGTGGTTGCAGGGATGGTATGTCCTGCTTCACAGTATTATTTATCTCTGACTTTTATTTTGAAGAGCAACCAAGACACTTTCCCAGTTTCAGAAATAGTTTCCTATGGAAAAAAATACCGCCTTTAAAAATATTTTATCTTTGTTTCGGAGCAAAGTTTTCCATCAGTATTGACAGGTCAGGGGAGGGAGGGAGAGAGGGAGAGGGGGAGAGAGAGAGAGAGGGAGGGGGTGAGAGAGAGAGGGGGGGAGAGGGATGGAGAGGGAGGGAGAGAGAGAGAGAGGGATGGAGGGGAGGTGGGAGAGGGAGAGAGAGAGGGAAGGAGGGAGGGAGAGTTATAGAGAGGGGGAGGGAGGGGGAGGGGGAGAGGGAGGGAGGGAGAGAGTGGCCTCGTTTTTACAGTTTCCTAATTCTTCCTTTATCTTTCATCCCGTGAGGAAAGAGGTTTCATGAATTTTTATTTTAATGTTTAGTTTTTAGTTTAGAGATACAGCGCGGAAACAGGCCCTTCGGCCCACCGGGTCCGCGCCGTCCAGCGACCCCCGCACGCTAACACCATCCTACACACACTCGGGACTATTTACAATTTTACAGAAGCCAATTAACCTACAAACATGTACGTCTTTTGAGTGTGGGAGGAAACCGGAGCATCAGGGGAAAAAAACCCCACGCAGGTCACGGGGAGAACGTACAAACTCCGTACAGACAGCACCCGTAGTCAGGATTGAACCCGGGTCTCTGGCGCTGTGAGGCAGCAACTCTAGCGCTGCGCCACCGTGCCGCCCAAATGCAAAGCCCGTGCTCAATGTCTCCTGTAAAGTTGCGGACACTCGCAATGATTCCGGGTCTAATACTCTCTCCCGAGTCAGGTTCAGTAAACCACTGGGTCGAACACTGGAGTCCAAACCCTCCTTTATATGTATACAACACGGCGTGGCTGGTCTCGGACCCACTCACTCGAGCCCTCAGCAGCCTGGTGTAAACAGAACAGAAGGAAAGACAACCGACAAAAGCCCCAACGAAACGATCGCCCTTTTAGACCCCTTCACAGCCGCAGGGAAAACTAACGGCGCGAATGTACAGGGGGAGGCAACCCCGACAAACCAATCACGGCGTCTATTCCGTACGGCACAGTAGCAACTTATTCGGTGATGTCGCCCCTCTGGACCAATCACAGATACCGGCGGGAAGATACACAAACAAAGTAGGAACATAAATCCCCCCTAAACCAATCACAGACACGGGACAGACTTACTGGCAACAGATGGGTCACATGGGCAGAAGCTTCCTGGAGCTTCTTCAGCGGTCCAAACTTCGTGGCGGCAGGTGGGTCACATGGATCTCCAGCACCCGTGCAGTGTATTATTGACAATAGACAATAGGTGCAGGAGTAGGCCATTCGGCCCATCGTGCCAGCACCGTCATTCAATGTGATCATGGCTGATCATCCCCAATCAGTACCCCAATTCCTGCCTTCTCCCCATATCCCCTGACTCCGCTATTGTTAAGAGCCCTGTCTAGTTCTCTCTTGAAAGCATCCAGACAACCGCCCTCTGAGGCAGAGAATTCCACAGACTCACAACTCTCTGTGAGAAAAAGTGTTTCCTCGTCTCCGTTCTAAATGGCTTACCCCTTATTCTTAAACTGTGGCCCCTGGTTCTGGACTCCCCCGACATCAGGAACATGTTTCCTGCCTCTAGCGTGTCCAAACCCTTAACAATCTTATATGTTTCAATAAGATTGCCTCTCATCCTTCTAAACTCCAGAGTGTACAAGCCCAGCTGCTCCATTCTCTCAGCATATGACAGTCCCGGCATCCCGGGAATTAACCTGGTAAACCTACGCTGCACTCCCTCAATAGCAAGAATGTCCTTCCTCAAATTAGGGGACCATAAACTGCACACAATACTCCAGGTGTGGTCTCACTAGGGCCCTGTACAACTGCAGAAGGACCTCTTTGCTCCTACGCAGTTGAGACAGGTGGGTCACATGGGCAGAAGCTTCCTGGAGCTTCTAACTTTTTCACACAAAGAGTTGTGAGTCTGTGGAATTCTCTGCCTCAAAGGGCGGTGGAGGCAGGTTCTCTGGACACTTTCAAGAGAGAGCTAGATAGGGCTCTTAAAAATAGTGGAGTCAGGGGATATGGGGAGAAGGCAGGAACGGGGTACTGATTGGGGATGATCAGCCATGATCACATTGAATGGTGGTGTTGGCTCGAAGGGCCGAATGGCCTCCTCCTGCACCTATTGTCACCTTCCCCAAGCTAATAACGATCTATTCTACATTCTCCTTGAGTATCATCACCTCCGGATATTTTTAAGGCGGAGGCTAGCAGATTCTTGATTAGTGCGGGTGTCAGGGGTTGTGGGGAGAAGGCAGGAGAATGGGGATAGGAGGGAGAGATAGATCAGCCACGATTGAAGGGCAGACTAGACTCGATGGGCCAAATGGCCTAATTCTGCTCCTATCCCTTATGAACACGAATATATAATGTGAAAAGCAGTTGTCCCAACACTGACCTCAGCGGATCACCGCTAGTCACTTTTTTCTATGAATCTATTAATCATTTCTCGATCTTTTCAGGAGGTGAGGATCAAATTTGAACACAATGGAGAAAAACGGTAAGATACACTTCTAAATTATTTTGCAATTAATTCTTTCAATGTCTTTCAAAATGACTGACAAGGGATCCATGTTGAAGGGCTATTAATTTCAACCATTTTAAGGCAGCATCTGTGGAGAACATGGATAGGTGACGTTTCACAGAGTGCTGGAGTAACTCAGCGGGTCAGGCAGTATCTGTGGAGAACATGGATAGGTGACGTTTCACAGAGTGCTGGAGTAACTCAGCGGGTCAGGCAGCATCTGTGGAGAACATGGATAGGTGACGTTTCACAGAGTGCTGGAGTAACTCAGCGGGTCAGGCAGTATCTGTGGAGAACATGGATAGGTGACGTTTCACAGAGTGCTGGAGTAACTCAGCGGGTCAGGCAGCATCTGTGGAGAACATGGATAGGTGACGTTTCACAGAGTGCTGGAGTAACTCAGCGGGTCAGGCAGTATCTGTGGAGAGAAGGAATGGGTCGAGACCCTTCTTCAGACTCGGGGGTGTTAATTCAAACTTGCATCCCTGCACTAGAAGGAGATAGTCAGACAGAGGGAGAGATAGATCAGCCATGATTGAATGGCGGTGTAGACTCGATGGGCTGAATGGCCTAATTCTGCTCCTATCATTTATGAACTAATGTGTTGTTTACAGAATCATGCAATTCTGCAGTCCGGTGAAGATGAAGGACATCCAACAGAAGGTGAAAGATGCCTTTGGGCAGCAGTTGGACTTACACTTCATTAACAACGAGGTATGCCTGCTGTAAATACTCCACATGAGTAGTTAGTGATCAGTGTCAAACATTACACCCAGAGTCACTGGTGAAGCCTTATCACTTAATATCAACGATGTCCAACCATCCAGAGTGTTTATGCTCATATGTATCAAAATATATATGTTCCATAGACATAAACCCTTGATTAGTACGGGTGTCAGGGGTTACGGGGAGGAGGCAGGAGAATGGGGCTAGGAGGGAGAGATAGATCAGCCGTGATTGAATGGAGGAGTAGACTTGATGGGCCGAATGGCCTAATTCTGACCCTATCACTTAAGACCTCATGATATTATGACCCCTTCTGTTAGAAGAGATGGAAGAATGGAATGTTGGCACTGTGGTGGGTGGGGGGAGGGAGGGGGGGTGTGAGGGAGGGGATGAGTGGGGGGGGGGGGGGTAGATGAGGGGGGGAAATGAGGGGGGTAGAATGAGGGGAGGGGGAATGAGGGAAATAAGGGGGGGGTTGAATGGGGGGGAATGAGGGAAAATAAGGGGGGGTTGAATGGAGGGGAATGGGGGGGGGGATGAGGGAAAATGAAGGGGGGGTTGAATGGGGGGGGAGTTAGAATGAGGGGGGGGTAGAATGAGGGGGGGGGATGAGGGGGGAGATGGGGGGTGCGTGAAGAGGGAGTGGGGGGCGGGATGAGGGAGGGGATGAGAAGGGGCGTGAAATGGGGGGGGGGAAATGGGGGGGAATGAGGGAAAATGAGGGGGGGGGGTAGAATGAGGGGGGGGGGATGAGGGGGAGAATGAGGGAGGGGGAATGATGAAGGGGGAACCTCATTGATACGTACCGAATAGTGAAAGGCTTGGATAGAGTGGTTGTGTGTCTCTGAAATGTCTCTGTAAATCAAACGTGCATGTGTTTGAAGTTATGGATTAGTGTGGACATCCTCTGAGCTGTGTTTGTTTGTTTGACGGTGGGTGTTTGTAAATTGTTGAGCAGGTTCGCACCCACTTGCGATGCCAGAATGAGCTGGACGCTGCCATTGAGCACTTGGACCCAAACTCCAGTCTGAAAACCTTGAGGATTTTGCTCCTGCCTCGGAAGACCACCCACGTGAGTCCGTCAACATGCTGTCTCATCGGTTAGACTTAATTCATACGTTCACAAGTTGTAGGAGCAGAATTAGGCCATTCGGCCCATCAAGTCTACTCCCCCATTCAATCACGGCCGATCCATCTCTCTCTCCTAACCCCATTCTCCTGCCTTCTCCCCATAACCCCTGACACCAGCACTAATCAAGAATCTATCTATTTGGGACGACAGATGGCACAATGGGCTAAGTGTTCGGCTGGCAACCGGAAGGTAGCCGGTTCGAATCTCGCTTGGAGTGCATACTGTCGTTGTGTCCTTGGGCAAGACACTTCACCCACCTTTGCCTGTGTGTGAATGTGTGTGAGTGATTGGTGGTGGTCGGAGGGTCCGTAGGCGCAGATTGGCAGCCACGCTTCCGTCAGTCTGCCCCAGGGCAGCTGTGGCTACAGAAGTAGCTTACCACCACCGAGTGTGACTGAGGAGTGAATGAATAATGCGATGTAAAGCGCCTTGAGTATTAGAAAGGCGCTATATAAATCCCATCCATTATTATTATTATTATCTATCACTGCCTTAAATATATCAACTGACTTGTGGCCTCCACAGCCCTCTGTGGCAATGGATTCCACAGATTCACCGCCCTCTGACTAAATAAATTCCTCCTCATCTCCTTCCTAAAGGAATGTCCTTTAATTCTGTCCTCTAGTCCTAGACTCTCCCACCAGTGGAAACATCCTCTCCACATCCACTCTATCCAGGCCTTTCACTATTCGGTAAGTGTCGATGACGTACCCCCTCATCCTTCTAAACTCCAGCGAGTTCAGGCCCGGTGCCGACATTCCATCTTGTCTAACAGAAGCAGTCACGGTGGCCCAGCGGGTAGAGTTGCTGCCTTACAGCGAATGCAGCGCCGGAGACCCCGGGTTCCACCCCGACTATGGGTGCTGTCTGTACGGAGTTTGCACGTTCTCCCCGTGACCTGCGTAGGTTTTCTCTGAGATCTTCAGTCTCCTCCCACATTTCAAATACGTACAGGTTTGTAGGTTAATTGGCTTGGTAAATGTAAAAATTGTCCCCAGTGTGTGTGGGATGGTGTTAGTGTGCGGGGATCGCTGGTCGGCGCGGATCCGATGGGCCGAAGGGCCTGTTTCCGTGCTGTATCTCTAAATTAAACTAAAAAGTGATTGGAGCAGAATTAAGCCATTTGGCCCATCTAGTCCACTCCGCCATCATGGCTGATCTATCTCTCCCTCATAACCCCATTCTCCTGCCTTCTCCCCATAACCTCCGACACCCGTACTGATCAAGAATCTATCTATCTCTGCCTTAAATATATCCACTAATCGGCCTGGAGTTGGCAAGATGGTAGTTCCTCCAGGGATGCTGTCCTGTTTTGAAGCATGAGGGGGTGGCACGGTGGCGCAGCGGGTAGAGCTGCTGCCTCACAGCGGCAGAGACCCGGGTTCGATCCTGACTACGGGTGCTGTCTGTACGGAGTTTGTACGTTCTCCCCGTGACCTGCGTGGGTTTTCTCCGGGTGCTCCGGTTTCCTCCCACACTCCAAAGACGTACATACAGGCTTATAGGTTTATTTGGCTTCAGTTTAAAAAAAACATGTAAATTTTTCCCATAGTGCTAGTGTATGGGGCGATCGCTGGTTTACCTCACTAGGCTGATCTCTCCCTCCTAATCCCATTTTCCTGCCCTCTCCCCATAATCAAGAATTTGTCTATCCACTAAAAATATCCACTGACTTGGCCTCCACAATCTTGTGGCAATGAGTTCCGCAGATTACCGTATTTCCCAGCGATGAAGACGCTATATTTTACCCTAAAATATGGCCTGAAAATGTACCTGCCTCTTGGAGGCCGAAGGTTAGATTGTTAGCCAAGAAAGAGAGACTTGGCTATCCCTCAGTACAGCAGCTGTAAAAGGACAGCACCGCTAGGGAAAGTTCATTCCACAGCGTGTTTCGGAGTCGGGCCCGGGCCAGCACGGCTGGGCCTCCAGGGGTAAAGTTGCGGGGAGGGCAGGAGCGTTGAGAAGGAGGGGGTCGGGGATCATGCCAGCAATTCGCTCAGTAGCTCCGGCGACCTGGGCATTACAGCTAGTCGCAAGGCTCAAAACAGGGGTGCGTCTTCGACGCAGGTGCGTCTCCATTGCCGAGAAATACGGTAAATACCCTCTGACTCGAGAAGTTCATAGAAACATAGAAAATAGGTGCAGGAGGCCATTCGGCCCTTCGAGCCAGCACCGCCATTCATTATGATCATGGCTGATCGTCCCCAATCAATAACCCGTGCCTGCCTTCTCCCCATATCCCTTGACTCCACTAGCCCCTAGAGCTCTATCTAACTCTCTCTTAAATCCATCCAGTGACTTGGCCTCCACTGCCCTCTGTGGCAGGGAATTCCACAAATTCACAACTCTCTGGGTGAAAAAGTTTTTTCTCACCTCAGTCTTAAATGGCCCCCCCTTTATTCTAAGACTGTGGCCCCTGGTTCTGGACTCGCCCAACATTGGGAACATTTTTCCTGCATCTAGCTTGTCCGGTCCTTTTATAATTTTATCTATATCTGTAAGATCCCCCCTCATCCTAAACTCCAGTGAATACAAGAGTCTCAAAGAGTACCCACATCCATCTCGCATTTGCAAACCTTAATATAGTTTCTTCTCTCTGTAATTCTGGCAGGAGAAGCTGCCTGAGATTCGGATGAGCAAGTCTATGGGAGACCTACTGGGATCGTCGTACAACGGCAATGAACGCCATCGCAAGCTGTCGACTGGTGAGACCCCTGTGATATTTATATAAAAGATAGACACAAAATGCTGGAGTAACTCAGCGGGACAGGCAGCATCTCTGGAGGGAAGGAATGGGTGATGTTTTGGATCGGACTGAGAGTCAGGAGAGAGGGAGAGACAAAGATAACGAAGAATACGGTGTGAAAACGACAGATCAAAGCAGACAATGCTGAAATATGCAGAATGGGCAGGTGGGGGGGGGGGGGGGGGAGTGTGGGGACAGGTACATGGATAGGACAAGTTTAGAGGGATATGGGCCAAATGTGGGCAGGTGGAACTAATGTAGATGGGGCAGGTTGGTCAGCATGGGCAAGTTGGGCTGAAGGGCCTTTAGCATGCTGTTTCACTCTGTGTGTCGGGCAGGCTAGGAGTGCAGGAGGCAGGACTGGTCAACGGTGGATTAGTGCGGGTGTCGGAGGTTATGGGGAGAAGGCAGGAGAATGGGGATAGGAGGGAGAGATAGACCAGCTGTGATTGAATGGCGTAGACTTGATGGGCCGAATGGCCTGATTCTGTTCCTATCACATGAATGTATGACGTTGTTCTGTGCAGGCTGGGGCTCGATGCCTTGGAGTTTCTGAGCCGCGAGGGTCTATAATCCTTGTTGTGTTGTGCTTGCCGCAGGTTCGCTGCAGAATGGTCGCAGTTCCCCTCCCCCCGGGAGCGTACCTGAGGGTCAGCAGCAGTTTGTCCGGCAAGGGTCATTCACCAGCATCCACAGCGAGGGCGAGTTCATCCCCGAGACGCTGGGACTAAACGTGAGCCGTCCCTCCACACTGACCGAGCTCCGGACTGTGCCGAGCCCAGCCGACACCGCGTTGATCCCCGACCCCGCGCTGATCCCCGACCCCTCGCTGACCCTGCGCTGACCTCCGACCCCGCGCTGACCCCGACCCCGCGCTGACCCCCGACCCCTCGCTGACCCCCGACCCCTCGCTGACCCCCGACCCCTCGCTGACCCCCGACCCCGCGCAGACCCCCGACCCCTAGCTGACCCCTGACCCCTCGCTGACCCCTGACCCCTCGCTGACCCCTGACCCCTCGCTGACCCCCGACCCCTCGCTGACCCCCGACCCCTGATGATGTCACAGAGAGGAGGGATTTCCTTAGTCAGAGGGTGGTGAATCTGCGGTAGAGTTGCTGCCTCACAGCGCCAGAGGCCCATGTTCGATCCCAACTGCGGGCGCTGTCTCTACGGAGTTTGCACGTTCTCCCCGTGACCTGCGTGGGTTTCCTCCCACACGCCAAAGACGTACAGGTTTGTAGGTTAATCGGCTTGCTTAAAATTGTCCCCAGTGTGTGCAGGGTAGTGTTAGTGTGCGGGGATCGCTGGTCGGCGCGGGCTTGATGGGCCGAAGGGCCTGTTTCCGCGCTGTATCCCTAGGAGTTGCAGACATTTCCCGTTGACCTGAAGGTGCGTTTGTTCCCGTCGGTGTTGAACCTGATGCTGAAGCTGAGGGTTTGCTGTTGTTTCTGGTTACAGATCCACGACCCCTACAGCAGTGCTGAAGCCTCACTGTCTGGAAGCTGCCAATCGCTGGATAGATCAATAGACAGGTAGGCGAGAGGTACAGAGCATGGAAACGTGGCGAATCTGTGGAATCCACTGTCACAGACAGCCGTGGAAACTGTTTGGATGTTTCCACCAGTGGGAGAGTCTAGGACTAGAGGTCACAACCTCAGAATTAAAGGACGTTGTTTTCGGAAGGAGATGCGGCGAAATTTCTTTAGTCAGAGGGTGTTGAATCTGTGGAATCCTCTGGCACAGACGGCTGTGGAGGCCACATCAGTGGATATATTTAAGGCAGATTCTTGATTAGTACGGATGTCAGGGGTTATGGGGAGAAGACAGGAGAATGGGGTTAGGAGGGAGAGATAGATCAGCCATGATTGAATGGCTTGGACCGAATTTCCTAACACTTATGATCTTACGATCTAAGCGCACACCTTCAGATTCAGTTTCAGTTCAGGTTAGTTTATTGTCACGTGTACCGAGGTACAGTGAAAAGCTTTTGTTGCGCGCTAACCAGTCAGCGGAAAGACAATACATGATTACAATCGATCCATCCACAATGTACAGATACATGATAAGGGTATAACGTTTAGTGCAAGGTAAAGCCAGCAAAGTCCGATCAAGGATAGTCCGAGGGTCACCAATGAGGTAGATAGTAGTTCAGGACCGCTCTCTGGTTGTGGTAGGATGGTTCAGTTGCCTGATAACAGCTGGGAAGAAACTGTCCCTGAATCTGGAGGTGTGCGTTTTCATATCGGGTATAGACAGTTTCTTCCCAGCTGTTATCAAGCAACTGAACCAGAATCTCACCGACTAGAGAGCGATCCTAACCTCCCATCTACCCAAGAAAGACAAATTGCTGGAGTAACTCAGCTGTTCAGGCAGCATCTCTGGAGGAAAAGGATGGGTGGCGTTTTGGGTCAGGATCCTTCTTCACCTGTCCCAACCCGGGTGCTGCCTGTGTGGAGTTTGCATGTTCTCCCCGTGACCGCGTGGGTTTCCTCCGGGTGCTCCAGTTTCCTCCCACATCCCAAAGACATGCGGGTTTGTAGGTTAATCGGCCCCTCTGTAAATTGCCCCGCTAGTGTGTAGGGAGTGGATGAGAAAGTGGGCTAACATAGAACTTGTGTGAACGGGTCGGCATGGACTCGGTGGGCCGAAGGGCCTGTTTTCATGCAATTCAATCAATGAATCAATCAAAGACTTTATTGTCATTCAAAAACACACCAACAAATGCAAGTCTGAACGAAATTTCATTGCATTTGGCTCACCGTGCCACATAAAATAACAAAAGGATAAAATAGATAAAAAGATAAAATAGATAATAGTGGCGGCACATTATATGGAATTCAAGAGTCTGATGGCTCGGGGGGAAGAAGCTGTTGCAAAACCTGGCAGTTCTGCTCCTTATACTGCGATACCTTTTACCCGAGGGCAGCAGAGTGAACAAGTAAAGGGGAGATGCAACGAGACCTGGGTGTCATGATACACCAGTCATTGAAAGTAGGCATGCAGGTGCAGCAGGCAGTGAAGAAAGCCAATGGTATGTTAGCATTCATAGTAAAAGGATTTGAGTATAGGAGCAGGGAGGTTCTACTGCAGTTGTACAGGGTCTTGGTGAGACCACACCTGGAGTATTGCGTACAGTTTTGGTCTCCTAATCTGAGGAAAGACATTCTTGCCATAGAGGGGGTACAGAGAAGGTTCACCAGGCTGATTCCTGGGATGTCAGGACTTTCATATGAAGAAAGACTGGATAGACTCGACTTGTACTCGCTAGAATTTAGAAGATTGAGGGGGGATCTTATAGAAACTTACAAAATTCTTAAGGGGTTGGACAGGCTAGATGCAGGAAGATTGTTCCCGATGTTGGGGAAGTCCAGAACTAGGGGGTCACAGTTTAAGGATAAGGGGGAAATCTTTTAGGACCGAGATGTGGAAAACATTTTTCACACAGAGAGTGGTGAATCTGTGGAATTCTCTGCCATAGAGGGTAGTTGAGGCCACAGTTCATTGGCTATATTTAAGAGGGAGTTAGATGTGGCCCTTGTGGCTAAAGGGATCAGGGGGTATGGAGAGAAGGCAGGTACAGGATACTGAGTTGGATGATCAGCCATGATCATATTGAATGGCGGTGCAGGCTCGAAGGGCCGAATGGCCTACTCCTGCACCTATTTTCTATGTTTCTATGTAACAGTCCATGGAGATGTGTGGGGTCTTTTATAAGGCTGTTGGCCTTGGACAAGCAACGTTTGCACGCAATGTCCCGGATTGAAGGAAGAGAGGTCCCGATGATTTTTTCAGCCATCCTCACCACTCTCTGCACGGACTTCCAGTCAGAGGCTTTGTAGTCCCCAAACCAGCCAGAGATGCAGCTGGTCGAAATGCTCTCTATGGTGCCCCTGTAGAAAGTGGTGAGGACGGGATGGGGGAGGTGAGCTCCTCTCATCCGGCGCAGAAAGTGCAAATGCTGCTGTGCTCTCTTAACTAATGATGCGATGTTTTGTCACCAGGTTTGTGATCTGCACCCCCAGGAACTTAGTGCTACTGACCAGCTCCACATCGATGTCATTAATGTGTAGTGGTGTGTGACTGATTCAATTCTAGATAGATAGATAGATAGATATAATTTATTGCCACACAGCCAGGCTGGTGGAAATTTGGGTTGTCAGCAGCAGTACAATAATAAAGAACACACAATAAAACTGTAACACAAACATCCACCACAGCATTCATCACTGTGGTGGAAGGCACAAAATTTGGCCAGTCCTCCTCCATTTCCCCCCCGTGGTCAGGACGAGTCCAGAGTCAGTCCAGGATCGGCTCTTCCTCACCGGAGACCGCGGCTTTAGATTGTTGTAGGCCGCAGGCCGGCGGTCAAGATTTAAAGTCCCCGCCGCAGCCAGAAGCACCGTAGACTGCAGGGCCGGCGGTCGAAACTCCCCTCCAGGGGTGATGGTAAGTCCATGCCGGACCCGCAGTAGAAGTTGGCCGCGGGCCGGCAGTGATGGCTTCTTCTTCCCCCGGGACCATACGTGGGATCCCGGGCTGTAGACGCCGCACCAGCTGGAGCTCTGCAGACCGTGGTTTCAGGCTGCGACTTCAGGCTGCCGGCTGCCCCGGGCCAGCGAAACGGAGCGTTCCCCTCCAGCGAGCCCCAGCGAGGGCTCACCCGCTCCACGCCGAGAGTCCACGCTGCGCCCGCCGCTGAAGCCCCGGGCGCGTCTCCGGGAAAGGCCGTGTCGATCCTTGATGTTAGGCCACGGGGGAGGCGACCTGGAAAAAGTCGCCTCTCCATGCAGGAGGCGACCGAAGCGGTTCCCCCCCCCCCCCCCCCCACACCACCCCTCACACAAAACACACAAAGAAAAGTGTTAAGATAGAAACATAGACAATAGGTGCAGGAGTAGGCAGTTTGGTCCATCGGTCCAGCACCGCCATTCAATATGATCATGGCTGATCATCCAAAATCAGTACCCCGTTCTACCCTCTCCCTTAATTCCGTTAGCCCGAAGAGTTGTGTCTAACTCTCTCTTGAAAACATCTTTAAGATCAAATTCTAGGAGCGCAGGATTTGAAATGGCATCTACTGTTTTTGAAATCTTTCTTTTCTCAAATTCCTAGCCCATCGTACGGCCAGGTGGGCCTTGGAACGAGTTACCCTGATGAGTGGTCCAGCTTCACAGGTGGGTGTTTTGATCACCTGTGTGTTAAGGTGAGAGGGGCAAAGTGTAAAGGAGATGTGCGGGGCAGGTTTTTTTTACAGGTGGGGCGCCTGGATTACCGGAAGAACGTGGATGCCGTCGTGATTTAGAGGGTTTTAGCTACAAGTAGAGTTTGGACAGACTTGGATTATTTTCTCTGGAACGTTGGACATTGAGGGGAGACCTGATAGATGTAGACAATATTATTAGAGGCATAGATGGGGTAGACAGTCACAACCTTTTTTCCCAGGATGGAAATGTCAAAGACTAGACAATAGGTGCAGGAGTAGGCCATTCGGCCCTTCGAGCCAGCACTGCCATTCAATGTGATCATGGTTGATCATCCCCAATCAGTACCCCATTCCTGCCTTCTCCCCATATCCCCTGACTACACTATCTTTAAGAGCCCTATCTAGCTCTCTCTTGAAAGCATCCGGAGAACCTGCCTCCACCGCCCTCTGAGGCAGAGAATTCCACAGACTCACAACTCTCTGTGTGAAAATGTGTTTCCTCGTCTCCGTTCTAAATGGCTTACCCCTTATTCTTAAACTGTGGCCCCTGGTTCTGGACTCCCCCAACATCGGGAACATGTTTCCTGCCTCTAGCGTGTCCAAACCCTTAATAATCTTATATGTTTCAATAAGATGCACTCTTATCCTTCTAAACTCCAGAGTGTACAAGCCCAGCTGCTCGATTCTCTCAGCATATGACAGTCCCGCCATCCCGGGAATTAACCTTGTAAACCTACACTGCACTCCCTCAATAGCAAGAATGTCCTTTCTCAAATTAGGGGACCAAAACGGCACAGACTAGAGGCCACAGGCAGGGCCGTGCAGGTTTTTTTTCAGGAGAGATAGCTGAATGAAAAGCAAATGGGCTCCATGGAAGGAAGCAGAGGGTGATGGTGGGAGGTTGCTTCTCGGACTGGAGGCCTGTGACTAGTGGTGTGCCTCAGGGTTCGGTGCTGGGCCCATTACTGTTTGTCATCTACACCAATGATTTGGATGAGAACCTGCAGGGCAAGATTAGCAAGTTTGCTGATGATACTAAAGTGAGTGGTTTTGCAGATAGTGAAGATGGTTGTGAACGATTGCAGCAAGATCTGGATCGACTGGCCAGGTGGGCGGAGGAATGGTTGATGGAATTTAATACAGAGAAGTGTGAGGTGTTGCATTTTGTGACGTCGAACAAGGGCAGGACCTACACAGTGAATGGTAGGCCTCTGGGTAGTGTTGTAGAGCAGAGGGATCTAGGAGTACAGGTGCATGGTTCCTTGAAGGTCGAGTCGCAGGTAGATAAGGTGGTCAAAAAGGCTTTTGGCACTTTGGCCTTCATCAGCCTGAGTATTGAATATAGAAGTTGGGAGGTCATGCTGCAGTTGTATAAGACGTTGGTGAGACCACATTTAGAATATTGTGTTCAGTTCTGGGCACCATGTTATAGGAAAGATATTGTCAAGCTTGAAAGGGTTCAGAATAGATTTACGAGGATGTTGCCCGGACTAGAGGGTGTGAGCTACAGGGAGAGGTTGAGCAGGCTTGGTCTCTATTCCATGGAGCGCAGGAGGATGAGGGGAGATCTTATAGAGGTGTATAAAATCATGAGAGGAATAGATCGGGTCTCTTGCCCAGAGTAGGGAAATCGAGGACCAGAGGACATAGGTTCAAGGTGAAGGCGAAAAGATTTAAAAGGAATCTGAGGGGTAACTTTTTCACACAGAGGGTGGTGGGTGTATGGAACAAGCTGCCAGAGGAGGTAGTTGAGGCTGGGACTATCCCAATGTTTAAGAAACAGTTAGACAGGTACATGGATAGGACAAGTTTGGATGGATATGGACCAAGCGCAGGCAGGTGGGACTAGTGTAGCTGGGACATGTTGGCCGGTGTGGGCAAGTTGGGCCGAAGGGCCTGTTTCCACACTGTATTCCTCTATGACTCTGCCTTAAAAATATCCACTGACTTGGCCTCCACAGTCTTCTGTGGGAACGTATTCCACAGATTCACCACCCTCTGCCTAAAGAAATTCCTCCTCATCTCCTTCCTAAAGGAATATCGTTTCATGATGAGGCTACAACCTCCAGTCCTAGACTCTCCCACTAGTGGAAACTTCCTCTCCACATCCACTCTATCCAAGACTTTCACTGTTCTTGTAAGTTTCAATGAGGTCCCCCTCATTCTTCTAAACTCCAGCGAGTAAAGGCCCAGTGCTGACAAAGGCTCGACTTGATTCTCGATTCTGCTACCCTGGGGAGAAGACTGCATGGACCAGACACCCCTGGGTGATATTAGATCTGCTGGGGGCAGTGATTCTGGTTGGGAACGAATGTTTAAGAAAGAAAGAAAATCGAAGGTAGACAAAAATGCTGGAGAAACTCAGCGGGTGAGGCAGCATCTATGGAGCGAAGGAATAGGCAACGTTTCGGGCCCGAAACGTTGCCTATTCCTTCGCTCCATAGATGCTGCCTCACCCGCTGAGTTTCTCCAGCATTTTTGACTACCTAGCCTTATCGTCTGTTTGTTTGTGATATTAAGCCGTGACTATTATGCTGTCGGATGATGGCCAATCGTCTTGTTGTTTGCCCTTGCAGATCATTCTAAATACTCGTACGAAAGGGCGGGAAAAGGAGGCTCTTACCCACGGCAGTTTGCGTTTTCAAACAACAGCAAGAAGTACAGTGATGGTCAGTGTAACAACAGATCTGTCTGATACCCACTTCTTTAAAGATACAACAAACTGTCCTATCCATGTACCTGTCCAAGTTGTTTTAAAATGTTGCCATAGTCCCAGCCTCAACTACCTCCTCCGGCAGCTCGTTCCATACACCCACCACCCTCTGTGTGAAAAAAGTTGTCCCTCTGGTTCCTATTGTGTTCCCGATGTTGGGGGAGTCCAGAACCAGGGGCCACACAGTTTAAGAATAAGGGGTAAGCCATTTAGAACAGAGACGAGGAAACACTTTTTCTCACAGAGAGTGGTGAGTCTGTGGAATTCTTTGCCTCAGAGGGCGGTGGAGGCCGGTTCTCTGGATGCTTTCAAGAGAGAGCTAGATAGGGCTCTTAAAGATAGCAGAGTCAGGGGATATGGGGAGAAGGCAGGAACGGGATACTGATTGTGGATGATCAGCCATGATCACATTGAATGGCGGTGCTGGCTCGAAGGGCCGAATGGCCTACTCCTGCACCTATTGTCTATTGTCTATTGTCTAAAGCATTCCCCCCTCACCTTAAACATATGTCCTCGATTCCCCTACTCTGGGCAAGAGACTCTGTGCGTCTACCCGATCAATTCCTCTCGTGATTTTGCACCCCTCTATAAGATCTCCCCTCATCTTCCTGCGCTCCAAGGTATAGAGTCCCCCAGCCTACTCAACCTCTCCCTGTAGCTCACACCCTCGAGTCCTCCTTGTTCAAGAGTGCAGGATGATAGTTCAGAAGCCACAGCACTGGCACAGAGGGAGAACATCAGTGTGTCTCTTTGGCTCGGAGTTTGACAATAGACAATAGGTGCAGGAGTAGGCCATTTGGCCCTTCGAGCCAGCACCGCCATTCAATGTGATCATGGCTGATCATCCCCAATCAGTACCCCGTTCCTGCCTTCTCCCCATATCCACTGACTCCGCTATCTTTAAGAACCCTATCTAGCTCTCTCTTGAAAGTTTCCAGAGAACCGGCCTCCACCTAAGGCAGAGAATTCCACAGACTCACAACTCTCTGTGAGAAAAGGTTTTTCCTCGTCTCAGTTCTAAAAAAAACCGGAGTTGAGGAAAGTGAACACTGGCAATTTGTCCAAATCTGAACACATCCTGTATCCTCTCGATGCCCAGATGTGCATTCTTTTCAGTGGTGGCCAGCATATATAACGCTCTGGAATTGGGACAGATGTCCAGTTGAGTTTATTGTCACGTGTACCGAGGTACAGTGAAAAGCTTTTGTTGCGTGCTAACCAGTCAGCGGAAAGACAACACATGATTACAATCGAGCCGTTTACATGCTACGGGGATAACATGAATGACGTTAGCATGTTTAAGGTAGGGAGGAGGTGTTGTCGGTGTCGAGGTTTGAAAGAGTGGAGCGATTGTACTGTGTGATTGCAGATCCACATGTAGGCCCACGACACAAAGATTCGCCTGGTTTAAGGCAGGCACTATCACAATGTTTAAAATGGTATGCAGTCTTTCCGCTGACTGGTTAGCATGCAAAAAAAAAGATTTTTCACTGTACCTCGGTACAGGGCGGGCAGACACGGTGGCACAGCGGTAGAGTTGCTGCCTCACAGCGCCAGAGACCCGGGTTCGATCCCGACTACGGGTGCTGTCTGTACGGAGTTTGTACATTCACCCCGTGGCCTGCGTGGGTTTTCTCCGAGATCTTCAGTTTCCTCCCACACTCCAAAGACGTGCAGGTTTGTAGGTTTATTGGCTTGGTATAAGTGTAAAAATTGTCCCTAGTGGCTGTAGGACAGTGTTAGTGTGCGGGGATCGCTGGTCGGCGCGGACCCGGTGGGCCGAAGGGCCTGTTTCCGCACTGTATCTCTAAACTAAGCTAATAAACTACACTCAATAGACAATAGACAATAGGTGCAGGAGGAGGCCATTCGGCCCCTCAAGCCAGCACCGCCATTCAATGTGATCATGGCTGATCATCCCCAATCAGTACCCCGTTCCTGCCTTCTCCCCATATCCCCTGACTCCGCTATCTTTAAGAGCCCTACCTAGCTCTCTCTTGAAAGTATCCAGAGAACCTGCCTCCACCGCCCTCTGAGGCAGAGAATTCCACAGACTCACCACTCTCTGTGAGGAAAAGTGTTTCCTACAGTGTGTGTAGGATAGTGTTAGTGTGCGGGGATCGCTGGTCGGCACGGATTCGGAGGTCCGAAGGGCCTGTTTCTGCTCTGTATCTCTAAACTAAACATAGAAACATAGAAATTAGGTGCAGGAGTAGGCCATTTGGCCCTTCGAGCCTGCACCGCCATTCAATATGATCATGGCTGATCATCCAACTCAGTATCCCGTACCTGCCTTCTCTCCATCCCCTCTGATCCCCTTAGCCACAAGGGTCACATCTAACTCCCTCTTAAATATAGCCAATGAACTGGCCTCGACTACCCTCTGTGGCAGAGAGTTCCAGAGATTCACCACTCTCTGTGTGATAAAAGTTCTTCTCATCTCGGTTTTAAAGGATTTCCCCCTTATCCTTAAGCTGTGACCCCTTGTCCTGGACTTCCCCAACATCGGGAGCAATCTTCCTGCATCTAGCCTGTCCAACCCCTTAAACTAATAAACTACACTCGAACTCAAAGGAGAGTCTAAAGCCAGCACTTGTTGTCGGAGCGGAATTTGAGGTTTGCTTTGTTGGTGGTTTTTCTTGTAGGGCGAAGGACCTTTCCACGAAGTTTCATCCATCAGGAGAACCTTTTCCAGCTGGTGCCTTCGGTCCGCTCGCAGAGCTTCAGCGGGGACAGCATGGGCAACACCATACACTCAGACAATAACTGGACCATTCAGTGGAGCAACGAGGACCAGACCTGCCTGAAGGTCCAAGACAACCATCTCTCCTTGGCGTGTAAGTCAACCAGAGCTCACACAGTGGAAGGCCTGGATAGAGTGGATGTGGAGAGCATGTTTCCACTAGTGGGAGAGTCTAGGATTAAAGGGCACAGCCTCAGAATTAAAGGACGTTCTTCTGGGAGAAATTTCTCTAGTCAGACGGTGGTGAATAGGCAATAGGTGCAGGAGTAGGCCACTCGGCCCTTCGAGGCAGCACCGCCACTCACTGTGATCAAGGCTGATAGACAATAGGTGCAGGAGTAGGCCACTCGGCCCTTCAAGCAAGCACCCTCCATTCACTGTGAACATGGCTGATCATCCACAATCAGTACCCCGTTCCTGCCTTCTCCCCATATCCCCTGACTCCGCTATCTTTAAGAGCCCTATCTAGCTCTCTCTTGAGAGCCGGCCTCCACCGCCCTCTGAGGCTGAGAATTCCACAGACTCACAACTCTCTGTGTGAAAAAGTGTTTCCTCGTCCCCACAAAACATTTCACCGTACCTCGGTGCATGTGACGATAATACACCTAAATGCCACATAGGGCGGCTCGGTGGCGCAGCGTTATAGTTGCTGCCTCACAGCGCCAGAGGCCCGGGTTCCATCCCGACTACGGGTGCTGTCTGTACGGAGTTTGCACCTTCTCCCCGTGACCTGCGTGGGTTTTCTCTGAGATCTTCGGTTTCCTCCCACACTCCAAAGACGTGCAGGTTCGTAGGTTAATTGGCTTGGTGTAAATGTAAATTGTCCCTAGTGGGTGTTCTTCTTAGGCCCCCTGCGGCCGTGGCTGACCAAGGGTGTCTCCAGGGTTGGAGGACGCCTGTGCGTGACTTTGTTTAACGTGGGGAGACTGGTGCACAGACAGCCACCCCACGGTCCTTCACAGATCTGGGTCAGGATCCAGTGGCATAGAGTCCAAGACGACCGGAGACCCTTTGCTGCTGCAGCCTTCATCCGCCTTCCCAGCCGTTGTGACGCTCCACTGTCAGCCATCGTCCTCCGCCTGTTCCACCGTTGAGGTCTTGGTTGGATTGGCTCTTTGTCAGAGACCTCCCCCTCGACCTTACCGCCATGGGTGGCCCTACCAGGAGCATAGCTCCAGACGGCATCGCTCTCAGGATCTCAGGTCCACGCAAGCTTCTCCACCACGACAAGGGGACAATCCATGGTGTGTGTAGGATAGTGTTAGTGTGCGGGGATCGCTGGTTGGCGCAGACCCAGTGGGCAGAAGGGCCTGTTTTTGGGCTGTATCACTAAAACTAAAGCTGGATGTTTTGAACTTATCTCCCCAGCACCGAGAGCTCCTGTCAACTGGAGGCTAGGCAAGTTTCTGGGTCGCGGAGCATTTGGAGAAGTTTATCTGTGCTACGATGCCGACACAGGGAGAGAACTGGCCGTCAAACAGGTGGCCTTCGACCCCGACTGCCAAGAAACCAGCAAGGTTGGTGACTGGGTCAACGCTGTCCAACCTCACAGCTCCCGGAGAGACACAGAGTGCTGGAGTAACTCAGCGGGTCAGGCAGCATCTGTGGAGAACATGGATAGGTGACGTTTCACAGAGTGCTGGAGTAACTCAGCGGGTCAGGCAGCATCTCTGGAGAACATGGATAGGTGACGTTTCACAGAATGCTGGAGTAACTCAGTGGGTCAGGCAGCATCTGTGGAGAACATGGATAGGTGACGTTTCACAGAATGCTGGAGTAACTCATAAATTTTAAGGGGGCAGTTCTGATGGAAATGTTCAGAGGGTCAAACGCAGGCAGATGGGACTAGTATACATGGGGCATTTGGCCAGCATGGACTTGGGGCCAAAGGGCCTGTTTCCACTCCGTATGAGTATTATGAGTGTAAAGTATATAATGTAATTAACATATGTTATGTCTTGTGCGAGGGGACGCATGCGCTGGAGGAGACTCATGATGGCTTCCTGTAATAAAGAAGCCTGTTAGTTTACTCCTGTATCTGAGAGTTCTTTTGAGTCAGTTCCAAGTCAGTACCCAAAATACACTACAATTGGCGACGAGGATGGGATAGAGTTTGTGAACTCACCCACAGGACTGTTTTGCAACACACAGGATTGTTTAATAGTTTGAACTGTAGATACGGAGTTGTGTCGCAGTTGTTTGCGAGCTGGACAAGAGAGGCCTGCAGATCCCTCTATGCCGGGGACTGCATTTAAAACATCAGCTGTACAAGTCGGAGAGTTTTGTCAGGCTATCTCTATGTTGTATCTACGTGGCAAGATGTCGTCCTTCGGATTGTTACTCATTTTAGACTGAGTTGTTTTCTTTTTGTCAAATTCCTCAAGCTGAATGGTCTTTGTATAAGTTTTCGGTGAATTGTTACACCAAAACACACAACAACAGCACCACGAGGTTAAAGGACAGAAGGAGGACTGTCAGAAAAAAATAAGGTTGTGTTTGGAAACAAAGTGGAGCCAAATGGTTTTGAATTGGTGCCAAAGAAAAAAAAGGTCGGAACAGGAAGCAAGGAAAACAGGTGGGGCAGTAAGTAAGTGTCACCGAAGAAAGCAGCCGAAAGCTGGAAGCCTAACCAGCAGGACAGCGATGGTGTCAACTTACCTGGAACATTTTCCAGGGCTGTGTAGCCAAGGCAAAGGGGCAGAAGAGGCCCAGCAGCTGCCACCGACTTTGGATGTTTTCCAGGGCTGTGTAGCCCACAGCCAGGCCCAGCTGCCAACGACGTCGAGTGAGGGTCTAGTACCGGGTAGGTCACGGACAGGTCCAGTGAAGCCACCGACAAAACGGAGTCAGCCCGGCTGGGAGAAGAGTCAGCCCAGTCGAGGGAGAAAGCCGGCCGCGTGAGAAGCGGACCAGCAGCGAGAAAAACAAGCCCGGCCACGCGAGAGAAGCGGACCGGTCGTGCGAGAAAGCCCGGTCGCAAGAGACGGCCGTGAGCAGAGAAAGCCCGGTCAGGAGCAGAGTCAGCCCGGTCGTGAGCAGAAAGTGGAGAAAGCCCGGTCGCGAGAGAAAGCCGGTCGAGGGGGAAGCAGGTCCGCGGGAGAGAAGCGGGAACTAGCAGCAGTAACTAGCATTAGTCGACTTGGCAGCGAGCCAGCGGCTGCAAAAGTAACGGTGAAGCCCAGAGGAGCCAGCAAACAGAAAGCAGCAAAAGTGGAGGTCTGGCGAGGCCAGCAGCAAAAGTACCGGTGGGGACAGCTCGAGAGGTCGAGAAGGCACCGGTGTCCATAGGCCGACAAGCTGGACCGGTGAAATCCATCAAAGTAAAAGCAGGACTGTAGAATGCAATGCGTTGTTCACTATTCCTTCACAGGAAAAGCGGGACTGTTTGGATGTGATGCATTGGTCACTGTTATTAATAGTAAATCTGTGTGCATAGCAGGAATATGGTTAAAATGTTCTAAATGTCTATTAACATGAAGTGTTGGTTAATAGTATAAATCTATTATTATAAGAATTAGTAATAGTCAGTGGGCTGGATCACTTCTTAGTGTGTAGAAGGATTAAGTCTAGTGCAGAATACACAGTGAGAGAAAAGAAGACAGTGCACCTGAATAGCAACAGGTAGCATGGCTTTTCAAATTGTGGGAAACGTGCCCCAGTTAGATTATGGGAGTAATTTTGAGAAATGGACCAAAGTCTTGGAGGCTTGTTTCATTTCCAATGATATCGCTGCAGAGGAGAAGAAGAGAGCATGGTTCATATTAGGCTTAGGAAGAGAGGGTTATCAGACCTTACGCATGTTACTGCTGCCAGCAGCGCCCACAGATAAAATGTATGAGGAGTGTAAGGAGGCTTTAATGGCTCATTTCTCGCCAAAACCTCCAAGGGTGTCCAGAGGCAAGGAGCCTGAACTAAAGAGGGCAGAGAGTCTCTCAAAGGACCAAGGTCAAGTGCAAAAGGACAAATGTCAAGTGCAAAAGGACAAAGGTCAAATGCAAAAGGACCAAGGTCAAATGAAAAAGGACAAAGGTCAAATGCAAAAGGACAAAGGTCAAGTGCAAAAGGACAAAGGTCAAGTGCTAAGGGACAAAGGGCAAATGCAAAGTGGCAGAAGTCAAAGGCAAAGAGAAATTGCCATCCAAAGGGCAACCCTAGCTATTCAAGCTGCATTCAGGGGTATGAATGAAGGTACGGAGAGAGAACCGGAACAAACAGAAGGCAGCAACGGTAATACAAGCCGCATTTAGAAGGCACAGAGTATACCGTCAATACAAGGCAATGCGATTGGCAGCTATAATAGTACAAATCCATTATAGGGCACACCTTCAAATGGAAAATGATTAAGGTACGCAGAAGCATTGTACTTCTTCAGGCAGCCTACCGTGGAATGCTTGTTCGAAGGCAACTGCGGGGCATGCATAAATCTGTCAAGGTCATACAGACTTATTATCAGATGTATAAACAGCGTCAGTATTTTAAGAAACTACGCTGGTCTTCCATTGCTGTACAGCAACAATACAGAGCATGCCAGATAAGAGATGTCCAAGTGAGACAGTATAAGAGTTTGAGAGAAGCAGTGGTGTGTATTCAGGCCTTATACCGCGGGATCAAAGCCAGAGTATTGGTAGAGAAAACCAAGGCAGCACGCTGTATTAAGTCATTCATAAGAATGTGCATTACAAGAAAGCATTTCTTGATGCAAAAGGCGGCTGTAGTCACTCTGCAAGCTGCATACCGTGGTTACCGATTAAGGGTATGGTACAGAGCTATGCGACAAGCAGTCATTTCGATCCAGAAACGATACAAAAGACAAACGATATAGGAGAGACTTCCTCAAACCGATTTATACAGCAGTTGTAGTGCAGTATCACTACCGTGCTTATGTAGTAAGAGAAATATACAGAGCGCAAATCAAAGCCACTGTTGTATTGCAAGGACAGTATAGATCCTACTTCTTGATGAATAACCAGAAAGGTGATTTAAGAAGACAAATAGATGAACAGCAGAAAAGGCTTCAACGTTGCAAAGAACGGTTAAATAAATGTGTGACTTGGAATATCAGAGCAAAGTTTAACACTCACAACAAGCCAAAGAAATTTCCTCGACTACAGTATAATAACCGGGAAAAAATTAATATTAAAATTTTGGAAAGGGCCTACGACCCCCACAATTAAAATGTGGATTGTGGAAATGTCGGAGACCCTATATCTAGAAAGAATTAGACTTGTCTTAATGGACAAACAAGAACTTTTTGATAAAATATGGGCTCCATTCATTAATTATCTGACGGGATAGATTGGCCCGGCACGAAAACCCAACTGAAACTTGAACTCAGGATTAGATGAAAAGTCATACTTTATAATCTACGAACCTATCTCCAATGACGTATTATAAGTAATCCAATCCACCTTTTTTGTTTTTTTTGATATTTGTAACTTTTCTCTCTCTTTCTCTCTTTTTCAATATTAAAAAAACCCACTAGAAGTAGAAGTAATTGACAATTGAAAATTTTAATAATGTATGACTGATGTATATGAAAAGTTTTTTTACTATAATATGCAACTATACTTTATAATATGTCTATTTCTAATAAAAAATATTATTTAAAAAAAATAAAAAAAATAAATAAATGTGTGACGATGAGCAAAAAGCTGTTAATAGAAAATTATAAAGAAGAGAGGCTTGTCGGTCGAGACAAAAGTATGCAGGACCGATTGTGATTAGGACACTTCAGTATAGTCCAACATGGAGCTTCCTTCACTGAGCAATGGACAAATGATTATGCATTACAGAATGTCATTATACACCAAGAGCAGATAAATACGTAGCGCCAGGAAATTGAGCGACAGAGAGCGACTGAAAAACGAAAACCTGCAGTCATGTGTCAGATCCCACCCACAAATAAGGAACAGAAACAGAGGAAACGTTAACTTTAGCAGAATATCAAGAACAGGAAGAAATCTGCAAATTAGATTAGGATATTTAGAAAGGGAAGAGGCAGAGATACAGGTAGAGCTAGAGTGATTAGAAAGATGAGTGGAATGAACCATTACAAGTGCTAAGTGTAGATACAGTTTACAGTTATGAGGATGTAATGTAAGATGACTGTAATAATATAATTTTGCAACTGTGTGTTAATTATATTTAATGTACTAGAAATGGTGTTATTCGCCTCCAAGCTAAAGGGGGAGCAGTGTAATGTATATAATATAATTAGCATATGTTATGTCTTGTGCGAGGTGAAGCATGCGCTGGAGGAGACTCATGGTGGCGTCCTGTAATAAAGAAGCCTGTTAGTTTACTCCTGTATCTGAGAGTTCTTTTGAGTCAGTTCCAAGTCAGTACCAAAAATACACTACAATGAGCATAAATGATGAGAATGTTGCTTGAATAGTGAAATTGTGTAAGGCCTGGATAGAGTGGATGTGGAGAGTCTAGTGGGAGAGTCTAGGACCAGAGGGCACAGCCTCGGAATTAAAGGACATACCTTTAAAATGGAGATGAGGAGGAATTTCTTTAACCCGAGGGTGGTGAATCTGTGGGATTCATTGCCACAGGCGGGTGTGGAAGCCACTAGTGGATATATTTATGGTGGAGATAGATAGATTCTTGATTCGTACGGGTGTCAGAGGCTCTGGGGAAAGGCAGGAGAATGGGGTTAGGAGGGAGAGATAGAATGGCCATGATTGAATGGCAGAGTGGATTTGTTGGGCTGAATGGCCCTAATTCTGCTCCTATCGTAAAAACATAGAAAGTTGGTGCAGGAGTAGGCCATTCGGCCCTTCGAGCCAGCATCACCATTCAATGTGATCATGGCTGATCATCCACAATCAGTACCCCGTTCCTGCCTTCTCCCCATATCCCTTGACTCTGTTAGCCCTACGAGCTCAATCTAACTCTCTTTTTGAATAACTGAATAATCTCTTGAATCTTGAATCACTTGTGAACTTCACAATTGGTTAAATATGTTGTTGTTATTACAGGAAGTCAGTGCCTTGGAATGTGAGATCCAGTTGTTGAAGAACCTTTGTCACCACAGGATTGTGCAGTATTACGGGTCGTTGCTGGACTCGATGAAGAGAAGGTTGTCCATCTTTGTAGAGTACATGCCCGGCGTAAGTATTGGCTTCTTTCTCATTCCTCCATTTGCCTCAGCCAGCATTTGTCTCCAACTAATCTTGTCCCCTTCCTCTGTAGAACGTCCCACACCCTACTCACGTATATTGGCAACCTTCCAATGTAATTCTGATCCTAATCTCACCCCGTTAGTCCGGTTCAGTAAAACACTGAGTCAAGCACTGGATCAACCCAACTACTTTATTCTCAAACACAAACACACTTCCTATACGATACCGAACCAACATGGGCAGTCTGCACCCTAGCGGCATAAACATTGACTTCTCCAATTTCCGGTAGCCATTGCTGAATTCTCCCCTTCTCAGCTCTCCCTCAGCCCTCGGGCTCCTCCTCTTCCTTTCTTCTTTCTTCTCCCCGCCCCCCCCCCCCCCACATCAGTCTGAAGAAGGGTTTCAGCCCGAAACGTTGTCTATTTCCTTCGCTCTATAGATGCTGCCTCACCCGCTGAGTTTCTCCAGCACTTTTGTCTACCACCGAACCAACACCACGGGTCCGATCCTTGTCTCTACTCGTCCAAGCCCTTCAGCCGCGTGCGAATAGACACCTCCAGCAGGTCAGCACGGTCCCAAGTGCACCCCAGAAGATCGACACGGACTCATGTGGTCTCCACTCTTATATATTGTATCGATCCCGTGGCGCGAAATACATGGAGGCAGCATCTGTGGAGAACATGGATAGGTGACGTTTCACAGAGTGCTGGAGTAACTCAGCGGGTCAGGCAGCATCTGTGGAGAACATGGATAGGTGACGTTTCACAGAGTGCTGGAGTAACTCAGCGGGTCAGGCAGCATCTGTGGAGAACATGGATAGGTGACGTTTCACAGAGTGCTGGAGTAACTCAGCGGGTCAGGCAGCATCTGTGGAGAACATGGATAGGTGACGTTTCACAGAGTGCTGGAGTAACTCAGCGGGTCAGGCAGCATCTGTGGAGAACATGGATAGGTGATGTTTCACAGAGTGCTGGAGTAACTCAGCGGGTGCAGCAGCATCTATGGAGCTAAGGAAATAGGCAACGTTTCGGGTCGAAACCCTTCCGGGTTTCGGCCCGAAACGTTGCCTATTTCCAGAAGGGTTTCGGCTCGAAACGTTGCCTATTTCCTTCGCTCCATAGATGCTGCTGCACCATAACTCAGCGGGCCAGGCAGCATCTGTGGAGAACATGGATAGGTGACGTTTCACAGAATGCTGGAGTAACTCAGCGGGTCAGGCAGCATCTGTGGAGAACATGGATAGGTGACGTTTCACAGAGTGCTGGAGTAACTCAGCGGGTCAGGCAGCATCTGTGGAGAACATGGATAGGTGACGTTTCACAGAGTGCTGGAGTAACTCAGCGGGTCAGGCAGCATCTGTGGAGAACATGGATAGGTGACGTTTCACAGAGTGCTGGAGTAACTCAGCGGGTCAGGCAGCATCTGTGGGGAACATAGATAGGTGACGTTTCAGGTTGGGATTCTTCTTCAGACCCTTCTTTGGTCCTGACCCAAACGTCACCTATCCATGTTCTCCAGAGATGTTGCCCATGCAGCTGGTGCCTGATAACAGCTGAAGAAACGATCCCTGAATCTGTTATTTCAATTGTTAACGCTCAAACAGTAAGTTCGTGGAGCAGAATTAGGGCCATTTGACCCGTTGAGTCCACTCCATCATTCTCTCTAGGTTAATCTATCCTTCCCTCTCAACCTCTTGCCCAGAGTAGGGGAATCGAGGACATAGGTTCAAGGTGAAAGGGAAAAGATTTAATAGGAATCTGAGAGGTAACATTTTCACACAGAGGGTGGTGGGTGTATGGAACGAGCTGCTGGAGGAGGTAGTTGAGGCTGGGACTATCCCATAGTTAAAGAAACAGTTAGACAGGTACATGGATAGGATGGGTTTGGAGGGATATGGACCAAGCACGGGCAGGTGGGACTAATGTAGCTGGGAGCTGAGTCTAAAGAAAGGTCTCGACCCGAAAAGTCGGCCATTCCTTCTCTCCAGAGATGCTGCCTGACGCGCTGAGTTACTCCAGCATTTTACAGCTGGGACATGTTGGCTGGTGTGGGCGAGTGGGGCCGAAGGGCCTGTTTCCACACTGTGTCAGTCTACGACTCTATGACCCCATTCTCCTGCCTTCTTCCTGTAACCACTGACTGTTGTTTCACTCAGGGCTCAGTCAAGGACCAGATTAAAGCTTACGGTGCTCTGACCGAGAATGTTACGAGGAAGTACACCGGGCAGATACTCGAGGGAGTGTCCTACCTACACAGCAACATGATCGTACACAGAGATATCAAAGGTATGTCGTGGCTGGATATTCTCTTCCGTGCTATGTCTGTCCTACATTAGTATTGTGTGCAGTTTTGGTCCCCTAATTTGAGGAAGGACATTCTTGCTATTGAGGGAGTGCAGCGTAGGTTTACAAGGTTAATTCCAGGGATGGCGGGACTGTCATATGCTGAGAGAATGGAGCGGCTGGGCTTGTACACTCTGGAGTTTAGAAGGATGAGAGGGGTCTCATTGAAACATATAAGATTATTAAGGGTTTGGACACGCTAGAGGCAGGAAACATGTTCCCGATGTTGGGGGAGTCCAGAACCAGGGGCCACACACACAGTTTAAAAATAAGGGGTAAGCCATTTAGAACGGAGACGAGGAAACACTTTTTCTCACAGAGAGTTGTGAGTCTGTGGAATTCTCTGCCTCAGAGGGCGGTGGAGGCCGGTTCTCTGGATGCTTTCAAGAGAGAGCTCGATAGGGCTCTTAAAGATAGCAGAGTCAGGGGATATGGGGAGAAGGCAGGAACGGGGTACTGATTGGGGATGATCAGCCATGATCACATTGAATGGCGGTGCTGGCTCGAAGGACCGAATGGCCTATTCCTGCACCTATTGTCTGTTGTAACGACAGTCTGTGGTAAAACACAATGTGAATGAACGGTACTTTGTGACAATGTATTATCACATGAAACATAGAAACATGGAAAATAGGTGCAGGAGTAGGCCATTCGGCCCATCGAACCAGCACACCATTCAATGTGATCATGGCTGATCATCCAGAATCAGTACCCCGTTCCTGCCTTCTCCCCATATCCCTTGATTCCTTTAGCTCCAAGAACAATAACTCTTTTTTGAAAACATGAGACCTCCACTGTCTTCTGTGGCAGAGAATTCCACAGATTCACAACTCTCTGGGTGAAAAATGTGTTCCTCATCTCAGTCCTAAATGGCTTACCCCTTATTGTTAAACTGTGACCCCTGGTTCTGGAGTCATCCAAACATCGGGAACATTTTTCCTGCATCTAGCCTGTCTAATCCCGTAAGAATTTTATATGTTTCTATAAGATCCCCTCTCATCTGTCTAAATTCCGGTGTATACAAGCTCAGTCGACCCATTCTTTCATCATATGACATTCCCGCCATCCTGGGAATTAAGCTCGTGAACCTCAATAGCAATAATGTTCTTCCCAAAATTAAGAGACCAAAACTGCATACAGTAGGACCTCCTTGGTCCTAAACTCAAATCCTCTCGCAATGAAGGCCAACATGCCATTAGCTTTCTTCTCTGCCTGATGTACCTGCATGCTTACTTTCAGTAACTGATGTACAAGTACACCCAGGTCTAGTTGCACTTCCCCTTTTCCTAATCTGACACCATTCAGATAATAATCTGCCTTCTTGTTCTTGCCACCAAAGTGGATAACCTCACATTTATCCACATTATACTGTATCTGCCATGCTTCAGCCCACTCATCCAACCTGTCCAAGTCACCCTGCAGCCTCTTAGAATCCTCCTCGCAGCTCACACTGCCACCCAGCTTTGTGTCATCCGCAAACTTGGAGATGTCACATTTAATTCCTTTGTCTAAATCAAAAGTGGAGTTACATTGGCTACCCTCCAGTCCACAGGAACTGATCCAGAGTCGAGAGAATATTGGAGAATGATCACCAATGCATCCACGATTTCTAGGGCCACCTCCTTGAGTACTCTGGGATGCAGACCATCAGGCCCTGGGGATTTATCTGCCTTCAGTCCCAACAGTTTACCTAACATCATTTCCTGACTAATGTGGATTCCCTTCAGATCCTCCCTCTCACTAGATCCTCTGTCCCCTAGTATTTCTGGGAGATTGTTTGTGTCTTCCTTAGTGAAGACAGACTCGTTTAACTGTTCAGCCATTCCCTGTTTCCCATTATAAATTCACCTGCCTCTGATTGTAAGGGACCTACACTTGTCTTCACTAATCTTTTCCTCTTCACATATCTAAAGAAACTTTTAGTTTTTATATTCCCCGCAAGTTTTCTATCATGCTCTTTTTCAATCAATCCCTTGGTCCTCCTCTGTTGAGTTCTCAATGTCTCCCTGTTCTCCGGTTTGCTGCTTCCTCTGGCCAATTTATATGCCTTTTCCTTAGATTTAACACTATCCTTGACTTCCCTCATCAGCCATGGTTGAGCCGTCTTCCCCATTGTAATTCGCCAGACAGGGATGAACAATATTTGGAGTTCGTCCATGCGGTCTTTAAATCTTTCCCATTGTATCTCCACCGTCAACCCTTTAAGTACCTAGGCACAGTGAAATTCTGTCTTTAGTTAAGTATAGTTTAGAGATACAGTGCAGAAACAGACTCTTCGGCCCACTGAGTCCACACCAACCAGTGATCACCCCGTACACATGCACCCTCCTACACACACTAGTGACAATTTTTTTTCACCAAAGGCAATTAACCTACAAACCTGCACGTCTTTGGAGTGTGGGAGGAAACCGGAGCACCCGGAGAAAACCCACGCAGGTCACGGGGAGAACGTACAAACTCCGTACAGACAGCACCCGTAGTCAGGATCGAACCTGGGCCTCTGATGCTGTCAGGCAGCAGCTCTACCTGCTGCGCTAACCGTGCCGGCCCATGTGAGGCGTTATATATTTAAAAAAAGTTAAACTTCCCACCTAGGGAATTACATCCTGACTACGGGTGCTGTCTTTACGGAGTTTGTACGTGCTCCCTGTGTCCGCGTGGGGTTTCTCCGGGTGCTCCGGGTTCATCCCACACTCCAAGGACGTGCAGGTTTGTAGATTAATTGGCTTCTGTAAATTGGATAGCGTTGGCGTTTGGGGATCGCTGGCAGGCACGGACTCGGTGGGCCGAAGGGCCTGTTTCTTCGCTGTATCTCCATAAAGCCAGGTGTCAGGGGTTGTGGGGAGACGGCAGGAGAATGGGGTTAGGAGAGATAGAGATAGATCAGCCATGATTGAATGGCGGAGTAGCCTTGAAGGGCCGAATGGCCTAATTTTACTCCTTAGATGTGGCCCTTGTGGCTAAAGGGATCAGGGGGTATGGAGAGAAGGCAGGTACAGGATACTGAGTTGGATGATCAGCCATGATCATATTGAATGGCGGCGCAGGCTCGAAGGGCCGAATGGCCTACTCCTGCACCTATTTTCTATGTTTCTATGTTTCCTTACGACCTTAAAGGCAGGTGTTTTCCATTCTGAGAATAAGGAGAATAAGTTCCATTTAAGAATAAGGGGTAAGCCATTTAGAACGGAGACGAGGAAACACTTTTTCTCACAGAGAGTGGTGAGTCTGTGGAATTCTCTGCCTCAGAGGGCGGTGGAGGCCGGTTCTCTGGATGCTTTCAAGAGAGAACTAGATAGGGCTCTTAAAGATAGCGGAGCCAGGGGATATGGGGAGAAGGCAGGAACGGGGTACTGATTGTGGATGATCAGCCATGATCACATTGAATGGTGGTGCTGGCTCGAAGGGCCGAATGGCCTACTCCTGCACCTATTGTCTATTGCAACGTGTTATGTCGGGTGCTTTGCATTCAATAGTAATTGACTTCTAGTTCTCTTGTGGATCCAGCAGACTAATGTTAAACGGGGCTGTGCATATATCGGATCATG
This sequence comes from Amblyraja radiata, assembly GCF_010909765.2. Lineage (NCBI taxonomy): Eukaryota > Metazoa > Chordata > Chondrichthyes > Rajiformes > Rajidae > Amblyraja > Amblyraja radiata. The sequence goes on from NC_045959.1 coordinate 118,814,073, forward strand.
CCTCTGTTCAGCAATAATTTCCTGCTGCTTTCAATGGTGTTCCACCCTGTTTATAAGATGACATCGCCCTTGTTGATAACTTCACTACAGCTCGAAGCTGGAAACCATTCCCCTTTTCCATGCGACAGGAAGACTTGTGATGGAAAAGGCCGGGAAAATGGTGGGAAAACAGTTCTTGCAATTGCAGCATGGATAGGTGA
>NC_045959.1:118819272-118953448 GCF_010909765.2 Amblyraja radiata
TCTCCACAGATGCTGCCTGACCCGCTGAGTTACTCCAGCACTCTGTGAAACGTCACCTATCCATGTTCTCCACAAATGCTGCCTGACCCGCTGAGATACTCCAGCACTCTGTGAAACGTCACCTATCCATGTTCTCCACAGATGCTGCCTGATTGTGTGCAGTTTTGATCCCCTAATTTGAGGAAGGACATTCTTGCTATTGAGGGAGTGCAGCGTAGGTTTACAGGGTTAATTCCCGGGATGGCGGGACTGTCATATGCTGAGAGAATGGAGCGGCTGGGCTTGTACACTCTGGAGTTTAGAAGGATGAGAGGGTATCTCATTGAAACATATAAGATTGTTAAGGGCTTGGACATGCTAGAGGCAGGAAACATGTTCCCGATGTTGGGGGAGTCCAGAACCAGGGGCCACACAGTTTAAGAATAAGGAGTAACCCATTTATGGACACATTTATCTGTTTTGTAGTAAATGCCTACTATTTTCTGTGTGCTTAAGCAAAGCAAGAATTTAATTGTCCTATACAGGGACACATGACAATAAACTCACTTGAACTTGAACTTGAACGGAGACGAGGAAACATTTTTCTCACACAGAGTTGTGAGTCTGTGGAATTCTCTGCCTCAGAGCGTGGTGGAGGCCGGTTCTCTGGATGCTTTCAAGAGAGAGCTAGATAGGGCTCTTAAAGATAGTGGAGTCGGGGGATATGGGGAGAAGGCAGGAACGGGGTACTGATTGGGGATGATCAGCCATGATCACATTGAATGGCGGTGCTAGCTCGATGGGCCGAATGGCCTACTCCTGCACCTATTGTCTATTGTCTATTGTCTATTGACCCGCTGAGTTACTCCAGCTTTTTGGAAATACAGGATCTCCAGTTTAAACCAGCATCTGCAGTTCCTTCCTACACGCTGTCTTTTTGACCACTCCTTATGAAGAAGATGACTTTTATGAATGTACATATTATGCTCGACCAAACTAAAGCGCAGCTAAAGCCTAACGACAAATTAATGCATCTGCACAGTATTTGTATTGTCTACATTGCTTCCTGACGCTGCAGTGTGTATGAAGAATGGCATGAAGTGACCAAGAGGCAGGGGGATGAGGACAATCTGTTGGATCCTCTGTTAGTATACCTGACCTGGGCATTATTCAGAACTACGGGCGGCACAGTGGGGCAGCGGTAGAGTTGCTGCCTCACCACCCCAGAGACCCGGGTTCCATCCTGACCACACGGGCTGTCTGTACGGAGTTTGCACGTTCTCCCCGTGACCTCCTTGTTTGGGATTGTCAACGGTTAAGATTGTTAAGGGTTTGGGCACGCTAGGGGCAGGAAACATGATCCCGATGTTGTGGGAGTCCAGAACCACGGGGCCACACACACAGTTTAAGAATAAGGGGTAAGCCATTTAGAACGGAGACGAGGAAACACTTTTTCTCACAGAGAGTTGTGAGTCTGTGGAATTCTCTGCCTCAGAGGGTGGTGGAGGGGTGGGCAGCCTTGTTCTGCATGGGGGCCGGGACGCCTGTCTGTGAGCGTATGGCGGGCCACACCTATCACGTGTACACATGGATCCCGCCACTTCCAGGACGCCGTTCCCACTCACTTGTCCCCGGCCTGTTGACAACCCCGATCCCAACCAGAGATCACCCAGCGGATCTTTGATCCCGACAGTGATGCCCAGACACGGGAGGTGCGCGGCCGTGCCGGCAGCTTTGCGCAGGATGTGTTACAGCCAGAGCTCGGTGCTTGTCAGCGCACACCGTTCCGCCATTGCGGCCTCCAGTGCAGGCCTCCGTGCGTCACCGAGCCTGGGCGCCGCGGTCTAGGGCCCTGGTGGATCCGGGAGATGACGGAAGTCTGCAGGCCAGATGATTACGGGAAAAAAACGCGCCTGCGGTGATTTCGGGGTAGGGGCCGCATTCGGCCCGGGGGCCGTAGGTTGCCAACCCCTGGTCTATAGACTTGGAATGGATGAAGCGGACACGCTCTGTGTGGTCTAGTCATATGATGTCCGTTGACTGAGAGGTTATACATGGACAGATTGGTGCCAGGATGCGTGCCCCAGACCGCGTGTCCCGTTCCATGTTTCCATCGGTGTGGGGAGAAAAGGACGCCATTTTATGCCTTTGATGTACTGCAGCACAGTGGCCTGAATTAACAAAAGATGTTAGACTCACAATACTGAAACGCTCAGACCATCAGCCCTTTATGCATTTTTTCTATTCTCGTGCTGACTTGTATATATTATTGACTTTTAAATATGACTTAAGTTCAGAACTGTTTTGTATAAAAAAAGATGCAATCCTCCTTTTACTTGGTGGAATTAAAGAATCACTGAATTGAACAGGTTTGAGTCTAGTTTATTGTCACGTGTACCGAGGTACAGTGAAAAGCTTTTGTTGCGCGCTAACCAGTCAGCGGAAAGACAATACATGATTACAATCGAGCCGTCCACAGTGTACAGATACATGATAAAATGAATAATGTTTAGTGCAAGGGCGGTCACAGTGGGGCAGCGGTAGAGTTGCTGCCTTAGAGTGCTTGCAGCGCTGGAGATCCTGGTTCGATCCCGACTACGGGCGCTGTCTGTACGGAGTTTGTACGTTCTCCCCGTGACCTGCGTGGGTTTTCTCCGAGATCTTCAGTTTCCTCCCGCACTCCAAAGACGTGCAGGTTTGAAGGTTCCTGGTCGGCGTGGACTCGGTGGGCCGAAGGGCCTGTTTCCGCGCTGTATCTCTAAACTAAACTAAACTACGCAAGGTAAAGTCTGATTAAACCAAGTCTGAGGGTCTCCAATGAGAACACATGCTCCACATTCCCCCGCGTTGGGGCTCAAAGTCAGTCTGGAGCAAGTCCGCCTGCTCCATGATGTTAGGCTGCAGAGCGACCGGAGATACGATCCGGAAAACAATCCCAACTCCGGCAAGGTAAGAGAGTGAAAAAAAGTTTCACCCTCCCCCCCCACACACAAGCAAAACAAACCGGAGAACATTAACACAAACTTTTAACAAACATTAAAAGAACAAAAAAGACGAAAAGACAGAGACCGTAGGCGACGCTGCCATCGTTGACGGCGCCACCTGGTGGAAGAAGCAAGATAGTGAAACAAAGCTTAAAAACTAAGCGTTAAATAATTTACCAGATTGCTTAATAGGCCAACACATTACATATTAATTTAAAATAACTTTAATATGCTGACATATAAAATGAGTACAATGTTTCAAACACTGTGAATGGGAGAGCATGCTCAACTTGCGTCATTCATTTGAACTGCAGACGGCAAAAATAGACACAGAACGTTGGAGTAAATCAGCGGGTCAGGCTGCATCTTGACCCGAAACGTCACCTATCCATGTTCTCCACAGATGCTGCCTGACCCACTGAGTTACTTCAGCACTCTGTGAAACGTCACCTATCCATGTTCTCCACAGATGCTGCCTGACCCGCTGAGTTACTCCAGCACTCTGTGTCCTTTGTTAAACTTATGATAGGGCATTTTTAAGCAGAATATGCAGTTTAGTACAGGTGCTCCCTCTACTGGACATCATGTGTACAGCTGTTTACATGTGATTAATAATCAAGTTCAAGTTCAAGTTCAAGTTCAAGTGAGTTTATTGTCATGTGTTCCTGTATAGGACAATGAAATTCTTGCTTTGCTTAAGCACACAGAAAATAGTAGGCATTTACTACAAAACAGATAAATGTGTCCATATACCATGATATAAATATATACACACATGAATAAATAAACTGATAGTGCAAATAACAGAAAGTGGTTGGTAATAATCAGAGTTTTGTCCGAGCCAGGTTTAATAGCCTGATGGCTGAGGGGAAGTAACTATTCCTGAACCTGGTTGTTGCAGTCTTCAGGCTCCTGTACCTTCTACCTGAAGGTAGCGGGGAGATCAGTGTGTGGCCAGGATGGTGTGGGTCTTTGATGATACTGCCAGCCTTTTTGAGGCAGCGACTGCGATAAATCCCCTCGATGGAAGGAAGGTCAGAGCCGATGATGGACTGGGCAGTGTTTACTACTTTTTGTAGTCTTTTCCTTTCCAGGGCGCTCAAATTGCCGAACCAAGCCACGATGCAACCGGTCAGCATGCTCTCGACTGTGCACCTGTAGAAGTTAGAGAGAGTCTTCCTTGACAATCCGACTCTCCGTAATCTTCTCAGGAAGTAGAGGCGCTGATGTGCTTTTTTGATGATTGCATTAGTGTTCTCGGACCAGGAAAGATCTTCAGAGATGTGCACGCCCAGGAATTTGAAGCTCTTGACCCTTTCAACCATCGACCCGTTGATATAAATGGGGCTGTGGGTCCGCCTCCTACTCCTTCCAAAGTCCACAATCAGTTCCTTGGTTTTGCTGGTGTTGAGGGCCAGGTTATTGCGCTGGCACCATATGGACAGTTGGTCTCTCTTCTGTACTCTGACTCATCCCCATCAGTGATACGCCCCACAATAGTGGTGTCGTCAGCGAACTTGATGATGGAGTTCGCACTGTGGTTCGCTACGCAGTCATGGGTATAGAGTGAGTACAGCAGGGGGCTGAGCACGCAGCCTTGAGGTGCTCCCGTGCTGATTGTTATTGAGGCTGACACATTTCCACCAATACGAACAGACTGTGGTCTGTGGACGAGGAAGTCGAGGATCCAGTTGCAGAGGGATGCGCAGAGACCCAGTTCTGCGAGTTTGGTAACCAGTTTGGAGGGGATGATTGTGTTAAATGCCGAGCTGTAATCAATGAATAACAGCCTGACATATGAGTTTTTGTTGTCCAAGTGGTCCAGTGCGGAGTGGAGGGCCAGCGAGATCGCATCCACCGTTGATCTGTTGTGGCGGTACGCGAACTGCAGTGGGTCCAGGTTTTTGTCGATGTAGGAGTTGATTTGCTCCATGATCAACCTCTCAAAGCACTTCATCACCACCGGCGTTAGTGCCACTGGTCGATAGTCATTGAGGCATGTCACCTTACTCTTCTTGGGCACCGGTATAATTGATGCCCTTTTAAAGCAGGTGGGGACCTCAGACCTCAGAAGTGAGAGATTGAAAATGTCCGTAAAAACTCCCGCCAGTTGGTCCGCACAGGTTTTTAGAACACGGCCGGGTATACCATCAGGACCAGGTGCTTTTCGGGGGTTCACCCCGCTGAAGGATTTCCTGACATCGGCCTCTGTGACTGAGACTGAAATGCCATCGCAGCGAATGGGGGATCGGGAAGGCACATCAGTATTCTCCCTGTCAAAGCGTGCGTAAAATGCATTGAGCTCGTCAGGGAGTGATGTTACACCGGCATTCGAGCTGCCTCCTGGTTTTGCCTTGTAGGAGGTGATTGCATTCAGACCCTGCCACAGCTGCCGAACATCTGTCTCGTCCTCCAGTTTGGAGCAGTAGTCGGTTATCAGGTAAAATTATTGAAACCAACCTTTTGATATTTAGTATTTTTGCTGATTCAAGGGGTCCATCGCAGGCAGGTGAGGTCCGCATCATACATCTGATAACAGATCTAATTATTTGTTTCATCAATAGTTATCAAGAGAGAGTAATGGGCCTGTCCCACTTAGGCAACTTTTTAGGTGACTGCAGGAGACTATGCAGAATGTCCCAGGAGGTCGTAGGTTGTGGCCGGTGCTGACCGGTGAATTTCATTGGCGCTTTGGGCAAAAAAAAACCGTGAGCGGTAGTTTTCAGAAGCAACCGACCAGTAATGTTAATGTCCGCCGAGCTTCACAGCCGTGTCTCTCTGGCTTCTTCAGTTGTATCCACTCCTTCTCACCCCTTCTCCCCCCCCCCCCTTCTACTCCCTCTCCCCAAGGACGTACGTGACCCTTCCCGTAAACTGTGCTTTCACTGTCTTAATTACAGCTCCAACCTCATATGACCAGACCACACAGAGTGTGGCCGCTTCATCCATTCATAGAAACATAGACAATAGGTGTAGGAGGAGGCCATTCGGCCCTTCGAGCCAGCACCGCCATTCATTGCGATCACGGCTGATCGTCCCCAATCAATAACCCGTGCCTGCCTTCTCCCCATATCCCTTGACTCCACTAGCCCCTAGAGCTCTATCTAACTCTCTCTTAAATCCATCCAGTGACTTGGCCTCCACTGCCCTCTGTGGCAGGGAATCCCACAAATTCACAACTCTCTGGGTGAAAACGTTTTTTCTCACCTCAGTCTTAAATGGCCTCCCCTTTATTCTAAGACTGTGTGGCCCCTGGTTCTGGACTCGCCCAACATTGGGGACATTTTTCCTGCATCTAGCTTGTCCAGTCCTTCCTGTTCATCCTGGTGTGTGTCTGTATCACATGGGCTTTGCACAGTGTGCATTTCACTCAGACAGCGCTCCCCCGCTTGCCCTGTCCCCCGCCTGCATAACATGTGTGTGTGTGTGTGTGTGTGTGTGTGTGTGTGTGTGTGTGTGTGTGTGTGTGTGTGTGTGTGTCTGTCTGTCTCTGTGTGTTTCCACTCTGACAGCTCTTGAGGCTAAGGGAATCAAGAGATATGATTTTCTTTTTTTTTTTTTTTGGAAAATATTTTTTATTGGAGATAGGTACATAACCAAATTACATCATTACAGTCTTACATTTTTAAATTGATAATATTGTCAATTATTATTACATTGTCTCCAATACTTTTTGCCTTTTTTTTTTTTTTAAACTAGATAGAACTAAAGAGATAGATGAAGTAAAGAAAGAAAAGAAAGAGAAGAAAAACAAAAAACAAAAACAACAAAAAAAAAAGGTAGTTAAAGAAGAATGGAAAAATTTGTTAAAATAAAAAAGACTTCATTCGAGATATATTCGTACATTTCAGAGTATAGTATTTCATCCATTCTTTAGCCCGCGTGCTAGTCAGGTTCCTGTGCTGAACCATTCTGACCCTTTAAGTAATCAATAAAAGGAGACCATGTTCCAACGAATAATTCCTGTTTGTCCAACAGGGAAAATCTGATTCTTTCCACGTTTAAGGTCTCCGTCATTTCTATAATCCACATTTTGATTGTGGGGGCCGTAGGGCCTTTCCAAAATTTTAGAATTAATTTTTTTCCTGTTATTAAACTATAATCAATAAAGCTTCTTTGTGTTGTTCTAAGTGTTTGATTTAATTCTAATATTCCGAGTATTATTAATTTTGGATCTGGGTCCAATTGTGTGCTGGTTACTTTAGATATTATACTAAAAATATTTACCCAGAATTTTTTAATTTTTATACAGTTTGCAAACATATGAGATAATGTAGCTTCTAAATGTTGACATTTATCACATATAGGTGAGATATGTTGAAAAATTTTATGTAGTTTTGTTTTTGAATAATGTAACCTATGTATTACGTTAAATTGTATTATAGAATGTCTGGCGTTTAGTGAACACTGATGTATGTGTTGCAAACTTTCTTCCCAAGTATCTTTCGTTATTACTTGATTTAATTCTTTTTCCCATGTTTGTCTGTGTAAGTCCGTCGAAGGAATGTCACTGTCTAATAAGATATTGTATATATAAGATATTAATTTTTCTGTATTAGGATGTTTGTTCCAACATTCATCAAGAATTTCTGAATTTCTAATTCGAAAATTTTGGGAGTTCGATTTTACATAATCTCTAAGTTGAAGATATCTGAAATAATCATTTCCTCGAAGTCCATAAGTCTGTTGCAATTCCTGAAATGTCAGAAAAGTGCCTTCCTTGTAAAGTTGTCCCATATTTTTAATTCCATAATTCTTCCATTGTGTAAAACCCCCGTCCAACCATGAAGGCTTAAACAAAGGATTATTCACAATTGGAAGAAAAAGTGATAAATTATCTAATTTTAATGTCTTTTTTAATTGTTTCCAGATTCGTATAGCACTAAATATTATAGGGTTTTCCCTATAAATTTTTTTGTTTAATTTAGACGTAGCAAATAATATCGAACCGATATCAAAAGGTAAACAATCTTCCTTTTCCATTTTTAACCAGTCTGGTTGATGATCTATTTCTTCCAACCAGAAATTCATATTTTTAATGTTAACTGCCCAGAAATAAAACAAAAAATTGGGTAAAACCAAGCCTCCATTTATTTTTGATTTACACAAGTGTCTTTTGTTTATCCTATGATTCTTATAATCCCAGATAAAATCATTAACAATAGAGTCCAATTTAAAAAAAAAAGTTTTTTGCCAGATATATCGGAATTGTCTGAAAAAGATATAATATTTGCGGTAAAAAAATCATTTTTATGGCATTGATTTTCCCTACCATTGAGATAGGAAGTGTTTTCCAGTATTGAATATTCTTATGTAGTTTGTTCAGTAATGGGGGGAAATTTGCTTTAAATAATGATGTATATATCTTAGTTACATAAATACCTAGATATTTAAATTTTTCATTTACTATTTTAAATGGAAATTGTTGTATTTTCTGTTTGTTATGTTCCCTTATTGGCATAATTTCACTTTTATTCCAATTTATTCTGTATCCTGAAAGTGAACCAAATTGGGTTATTAGCTTTAATAAGTTTGGAATACTAATTTCTGGTTTTGTAATGTAAATTAATACATCATCTGCGTATAGAGAAATGTTATTCACTGTGTCCTTTGTGTTATACCCATGTATTTCCGGATGCCCCCTAACTCTTTCTGCCAGTGGCTCAATAGCAAGCGCAAATAATAATGGAGATAATGGGCATCCTTGTCTACAACCTCTAGATAGGCTAAATTTAGGTGACAACCTTTGGTTTGTAAATATTCTAGCCGTGGGATTTGTATATAACAGTTTTATCCATGTACAGAATTTCTCCCCTAGCTGCATATTTTCCATCACCGAAAATAAATAAGGCCATTCGACCTGATCAAATGCTTTTTCAGCGTCAAGTGAAATTATTGCTAGATCTTCATTAATAATTCTCTTAGAATATATAATATTAAATAATCTTCTTAGATTATAATATGAGTACCGTTTCTGAATAAAGCCTGTTTGGTCAGGGTGTATTAATTTATTCATCACTGTACCTAATCTATGCGCTAGTATTTTAGTTAAAATTTTCTGATCTGTATTTAAAAGTGCAATTGCTCTGTATGATCCCGGGTCTTCCAGATCTTTATCAGCTTTAGGAATAAGTGTTATTATTGATTCATTTAAAGTGTCTGGAAGTTTCTGTTGAGTATATATATACTCATACAGTCTTTGTAAACGTGGGCTAAGCAAATCATAAAATTTTTTATAAAATTCGGAACCTAAACCATCTGGTCCTACTGCTTTACCATTTTTTAAAGAGCCAATAGACTCCTCAATATCCTTTATCGTAATCTCCCTTTCTAATAATTCTCTATCGTTTGAATCTAAACCTTTTAAATTACATTTTATTAAAAAATCTGCTATTCCTTCTGATTGTGCTACGGTTTTAGTTGAATAAAGGTTATGATAGTATTGGAGAAATCTATCATTTATATCCTTGGGCATTTTTAATAATTCTCCTGTCTCTGTTCTAATTTTATGAATTGTTTTTTCCCCTTCCATTTTTCGTAACTGACGTGCTAATAATTTTTGTGGTTTGTCTCCAAATTCAAAATGTAATTGTTTGGTTTTTTGATAAAGTTTTATTACTTGTTCTGAATACATTTTATTTAATTTATATTTCAATACCGCAATTTTATTATGTTTTAAAGTAGATGGCATTCTCGCATTTTCTATATCTAGTTGCTTGATTTCAATTTCCAATGTTTGTTGCTTAATCCTGTTCTCTTTATTATAAAATGCTTGAGCAGAAATTAATGTACCTCGAACATACGCTTTAAACGTTTCCCACATAAGAGAAGTAGGTGTGTCAGGGTTGTCATTTACCTCAAAAAATATTTGAATCTGTTTAATAATATATTCCTGGCATGATCTTTCGTTCAAAATTTGTGGGTTAAATCTCCAATATGCTTGTTTCTCGGACATTCCATTTAATTTAATCATGAATGTTACAGGTGCGTGATCTGAGATTATAATGTTATGGTATTTTGAATTATAAATAAATGGGATAAACGTGGAGTCAACTAAAAAATAATCTATTCTTGAGTATGTTTTGTGTACTGGTGAGTAAAATGAATATTCCCGTCCCGTTGGGTTTTCTATTCTCCAGATATCCTTAATATTAGTGGTATTAATAAATGAATTTAGAAATACACTTGATTGAGATTTTACTTTTTTTTGCCTTGATGATCTGTCTAAGTATGGATCTAATGTACAATTGAAGTCTCCTCCAATTATTAATTTATATTGTGTAAATTCAGGAATTTTATTAAATGTTTTATTAAAAAACTTGGGGTTATCAAAATTAGGCCCATAAACATTAAGAAGAATCACTTTTTCTCCATTTAACTCTCCAACTAATATAATATATCTACCATCAATATCCACTATTGTTGAAGAGTTCTTAAAAGGTATTCCTTTACGAATTAATATTGCAACTCCTCTGGACTTATGGGAAAAGGAGGAATGATATGATTCAGCGATCCACTTAGCTTTAAGTCTATGTTGAGATTCCTTTTTAAGGTGTGTTTCTTGTAGAAATATTATATCTGTTTTGATTAAATTTAGATGTGCCAAAACTTTACCTCTCTTAATTGGTTCATTAATTCCCTTGACATTCCAACTACAAAATGTTATTCCCTGACCCCCTCTTATCATATTAACATCTTGCATATTGTTTCTAAGGTGGTCTATAACCGAGCAGAAGGTACAACACATAGAACCTGACCCTGCTCCCGAACCTCAAATAGATGAATTTAAAATCATATACATCGCTCTTCCGAACACATCTCCTTGTATTAGTCTTATTTTTCCATTCAAACATTAAATTATAAAAATATTTAAAGTGAAAAAAGTGATAGAGTTGGTTAGTATAGGGTGAAAGAAAAAGAACTACATCTACAATTAGTGTAGTTAGTGATAGCCACACTAACGTGGCTAGAATTCTAAAGACTTCCGTAGCCTTTGTAAAAAAAAAATTTCCAGCTCCGTGCCTGAAGAAAAAAAAGATTATTTCTAACATTCAAATAACTTCTTTGGGAGTAACAAACTTATTTACATATCCATACGTACACACACACAATATGCACACATATATATATATATATATATATATATATATATATATATATATACATATATACCCACATGTATACATACATAAACACGTGACCCTGCAGAAAAGTTCAAAAACAGCAAAAATTCCCAACGTTATTATTCTCACATATCATATTAATTTTTTCGCTAAATCTATAAATTTAATTTTAAATCGAAAAATAAAGAGAAAAACCGTTAAACTTTTTTAATGACGTAATCTAATTTACCTCTTGCATATCTTCCTATATAATATAAGTATGTAATTCATTTCTACGTTAATCGAAGACTATTAATTATTAATCATTGTTATCAATCATATACAGTATTACATTTTTATGAGAAATGTTAATGTTAATAATTTTAGTGGTAATATAGATATTTAATAAGTATTAGTTGTTACATATATAGTTAGGTATGAATATACAGATAATAATATTGATTAATAAACAAAAATACAAAGATCACGGTTTTATCCAATGTCCTCCATCCATTTCAGTTTCCGAATGTCCTTAAAGCTCTTAAAAGAACTTTAAAGGTCCTTTTAGATCTGGCTTGACTCCTAAGGAGTAATGTAAATTCTTCAGTCTATGGTCATGTTATTGACTTTTTTGGCATATTCCAGTGCTTTTTCATGGTCTGTAAAAAGTGCTCCTTGGACTTGTAGAGGACTCTTAGTCTTGCAGGGTAAAACAAGCTGTATTTCAGATCAGGTACATCCTTCAGTATTCTCTTTGTCTCAGTGAACAGCGCTCTTTTCTTGAAGACTTCTGCCGGATAATCTCGATAAATACTGAATCTCGCACCTTCAAAAAGGAGCTGTCCGCCTCGAACAATTTTCTTCATTATATCATCAAATTCATGATCCAATTGTACCTTTACGATAATTTGTCTTGGACGGCCATCATCTTGTATACGACGTCCCTGCGCTCTATGAGCTCGACCGAGTGAAGGTTTGTGATCCAATTTTAAGGCTTTTTGTAATAGGTCTGCCACAAAATCCCGCGTGCCCATTTCCTTCTCACTTCCTTCTTTCACCCCTACAAGAGATATGATTTTCTGCTTGACCTATTTTCTATGCAACACACAAGTTGCTGAGTTTCCTTACAGAGGCCACACGTCATCTCTCACAACTGGTAAAGATCTAGGTCACGACTGCCGATGTGCCGGTGATATAAATATAGACAATAGGTGCAGGAGTAGGCCATATGGCCCTTCGAGCCAGCACTGCCATCCAATATGATCACGGCTGATCATCCAAATTCAGTACCCCGTTCCTGCGTTTCCCCATATCACTTGATTCCATTAGCCCTAAGAGCTAAATCTACAGTAACTCTCTCTTGAAAACTTCCATTGCCTTCTGAGGCAGAGAATCCCACAGATTCACAACTGAAGATGAAGATAATCTTTATTGTCATTGTACAAGACAACGAAATTCTGTTGGAGCAGTCCTCCAGCTGCACAGGAATATAAGTATAAAAATACAATTTAAAAAAAAAGAACTATTAAAAAATGTAACTATAACCATAAACATACAGGAGTATTGGCGTGTGTGTGTGAGAGAGAGGGGGGGGATCAGTGTGGGAGGGGGATAGAGTTCAGTAGAGTCACAGCTCTATGGTAGAAGCTGTTTTTCAGTCTTGTCGTGCGGGCGCTCAGTGTCCTGTATCGTCTTCCTGAGGGCAGGAGGGTGAAGAGACAGTGTCCAGGGTGTGTGCTGTCTCTAATGATGCCCTTGACCCTCCGGATGCAGCGGGTCCGGTAGATGTCCTCCAGACTGGGGAGCTGGGTGCCAGTGATCCTCTCAGCAGTCTTGATGACGCGTTGGAGAGCTTTCCTGTTCTCTGCGGTACAGCCAGAGTACCATACTGTGATGCAGTATGTAAGAACTGACTCAATGGCTGACCTGTAGAAGCTCACCAGCAGCTGTTGTGGGAGACGTGCCCTCTTCAAGCACCTCAGGAAGTGAAGCCTTTGAAGTCCTTTCTTGGCCGTCGCCGTGGTGTTGACGGTCCAGGTCAGGTCGTGGCTGATGTTGACCCCGAGGTACCTGTGTGAAAAGGTTTTTCTGCATCTCAGTCCTAAATGGCCTACCCATAATTCTTAAACTGTTACCCCTGGTTCTGGACTCCCCCAACATGGGGAACATTTTTCCTCCATCTAGCCTGTCCAATCCGTTTAAGAATTTTACATGTTTCTTGCCCAAGGCTGCTTGCTCGGTTATCTCCAGTGATGGGGTCGTCACTAGAGAATAACCGCTGACATGTCCGTACTAGTTGAACGAGTCTTTTACCCAGATTAGGGGAATCGAGGACCAGAGAACATAAGTTTATGATGAAGGGGAAAAGATTGAATACAAATCTCAGGGGGAACTATTTTACACAGAGGGTGGTGGGTGTATGGAACAAGCTGCCAGAGGAGATAGTTGTGGCTGGGACTATTGCAATGTTTAAGAAAGATTTAGACTTGTACATGGACAGCACAGATTTAGAGGGATATGGGGCCAAATGCAGGCAGGTGGGTCTATGTTGGGCCGAAGGGCCTTTTCCACACTGTATCACTCAAAATGGGACCATGCAGGGACTTAAATCCAATGAATATTCTGATATTATAATGTGTTAGATTGATTAGAGATACAAGCCTTCAGCCCACCGAGTAAACGACCATCGATCACCCCTTCACACCAGTTCACACTTTCTCATCCACTCCCTACACACTAGGGGGGCAATTTACAGAGGGGCCGATTAACCTACAAACCCGCACGTCTTTGGGATGTGGGAGGAAACCGGAGCGCCCGGAGGAAACCCACGCGGTCACAGGGAGAACGTGCAAACTCCACACACAAACAGCACCCGAGGTCAGGATCGAACCCGGGTCTCTGGCGCTGGGAGGCAGCAACTCTACCAGCTGCGCCACCGTGCCGCCATTGGTGAGGCTTTCTAAGATGGCGGTGGGCGGACGGAGGAGTGGATCGGTGCTGGAGCGGGGGCTGTGGGGTCGTTCTCTGCACCCCCCGGGTACCCTCTGGGGGTCCCAAGGATGACTGTGTGTGGCACCCCCTGGGGGCACGGAGTCCGAGAGGGGGCCGTGGGAGGCCCTGCAGCAGCCTGGAGCTCCATTAGAGAGGGCCGCTGGAGGCCCATTACAGCCTGGAGCTCCATTAGAGAGGGCCGCTGGAGGCCCTGCTGCAGCCTGGAGCTCCATTAGAGAGGGCCGCTGGAGGCCCTGCTGCAGCCTGGAGCTCCATTAGAGAGGGCGGCCGGAGGCCCATTACAGCCTGGAGCTCCATTAGAGAGAGCGGCTGGAGGCCCATTACAGCCTGGAGCTCCATTAGAGAGGGCGGCTGGAGGCCCTGCAGCAGCCTGGAGCTCCATTAGAGAGAGCGGCTGGAGGCCCTGCTGCAGCCTGGAGCTCCATTAGAGAGGGCGGCTGGAGGCCCTGCAGCAGCTTGGCCTCGATTGCACAACCCTAACTGGTTTGGGAACAGCTCTGCCCAGGACAGGAAGGCTCTGCAGAGAATAGTTCGTTCGGCCGAACGCACTATGGGAACTACACTCGCCCCCCTGCAGGACCTATACACCAGGAGGTGCAGATCCAGAGCCAGCAACATTATGGGGGACCCCTACCCCCCCCCAGCAATGGACGGTTCCAGCTGCTACGGTCAGGCAAACGCCTCTGCTGTCATGCAGTGAAAACAGAGAGAATGAGACGGAGTTTCTTCCCACAGGCCGTCAGGACTGTAAACTCTTACCTCACCAGGGACTCATTTACATTGTTTAACAAGGAACTGCAGATGCTGGAGGTAGACAAAAATGATACAAACATAGAAACATAGAAATTAGGTGCAGGAGTAGGCCATTCGGCCCTTCGAGCCTGCACCGCCATTCAATATGATCATGGCTGATCATCCAACTCAGTATCCCGTACCTGCCTTCTCTCCATACCCTCTGATCCCCTTAGCCACAAGGGCCACATCTAACTCCCTCTTAAATATAGCCAATGAACTGGCCTCGACTACTCTCTGTGGCAGAGAGTTCCAGAGATTCACCACTCTCTGTGTGAAAAAAGTTCTTCTCATCTCGGTTTTAAAGGATTTCCCCCTTATCCTTAAACTGTGACCCCTTGTCCTGGACTTCCCCAACATCGGGAGCAATCTTCCTGCATCTAGCCTGTCCAACCCCTTAAGAATTGTGTAAGTTTCTATAAGATCCCCTCTCAATCTCCTAAATTCTAGTGAGTATAAACCAAGTCTATCAGTCTTTCTTCATAAGACAGTCCTGACATCCCAGGAATCAGTCTGGTGAACCTTCTCTGCACTCCCTCTATGGCAATAATGTCCTTCCTCAGAGTTGGAGACCAAAACTGTACGCAATACTCCAGGTGTGGTCTCACCAAGACCCTGTACAACTGTAGTAGAACCTCCCTGCTCCTATACTCAAATCCTTTTGCTATGAAAGCTAATATACCATTCGCTTTCTTCACTGCCTGCTGCACCTGCATGCCCACTTTCAATGACTGGTGTACCATGACACCCAGGTCTCGCTGCATCTCCCCTTTTCCTAGTCGGCCACCATTTAGATAATAGTCTGCTTTCCTGTTTTTGCCACCAAAATGGATAACCTCACATTTATCCAGGTAGACAAAAATCGGATTAAGAGCCTCGACCCAAAATGTCGCCTATTTCCTTCTCTCCATAGATGCTGCCTCACCCGCTGAGTTACTCCAGGGACTAATTTACTGTTGTGATGTGTCTTTTTATTTTTCTAAAATGTAAAATGATCCCTGGGATGGCGGGACTGTCACATGAGGAAAGATTGAAAAGACTAGGCTTGTATTCACTGGAGTTTAGAAGGATGAGGGGGGTCTTATAGAAACATATAACATTATAAAAGGACTGGACAAGCTAGATGCAGGACAAATGTTCCCAATGTTGGACGAGTCCAGAACCAGGGGCCACAGTCTTAGAATAAAGGGGAGGCCATTTAAGACTGAGGTGAGAAAAAATATTTTTCACCCAGAGAGTTGTGGGTTTGTAGAATTCCCTGCCACAGAGGGCAATGGAGGCCAAGTCACTGGATGGATTTAAGAGAGAGTTCTAGGGACTAGTGGAGTCAAGGGATATGGGGAGCAGGCAGGCACGGGTTATTGATTGGGGATGATCACAATGAATGGCGGTGCTGGCACGAAGGGCCGAATGGCCTCCTCCTGCACCTATTTTCTATGTTTCTATGTTTCTAAATACTGGTTCTGTTCTGTTCTGAAGTTTTTGCACAATCCGCCACTTTCATTTCACTGCACATCTTGTATATGTATGGGACAAATAAAGTTGACTTGACTTGACTTGATTGGTGTATGTTTTGGCAGCCTCCCAGCCTGAACTGCAGTGAAGGTGCTTCATTGTGAGGCCAGACGAGGGCAGTGTTAACATTCAGGCACAATAGAAAGTGGAAACATATTCAAGTTAGTTCCTGCTTCTCTTATTCCCTGCAGTGTTGAGTTCACCATAAAGGGCCCGACCCACTTGCCGATTTTTTTCGGCGACTTCCGGCACGATTAACTGACGTATCAGGTCACCGAAAAATACGCAGCGTGAACGGCTCGATTGTATTGTCTTTCCTCTGACTGGTTAGCGCGCAACAAAAGCTTTTCACTGTACCTCGGTACACGGGACAATAAACTACACTGAACTGTTTAGACGGTTGGACAGGCTAGATGCAGGAAGATTGTTCCCGATGTTGGGGAAGTCCAGAACAAGGGGTCACACAGTTTAAGGATAAGGAGGAAATCTTTTAGGACCGAGATGAGGAAAACTTTTTTCACACAGAGAGTGGTGAATCTGTGGAATTCTCTGCCACAGAAGGTAGTTGAGGCCACAGTTCATTGGCTATATTTAAGAGGGAGTTAGATGTGGCCCTTGTGGCTAAAGGGATCAGGGGGTATGGAGAGAAGGTAGGGATGGGATGATCATATTGCCATGATCATATTGAATGGCGGTGCAGGCTCGAAGGGCCGAATGGCCTACTCCTGCACCTATTTTCTATGTTTCTATGTCTATGTTTCTAACTGATCATACTGCTGTTTAAGAAGGAACTGCAGATGCTGGAAAATCGAAGGTACACAAAAAAGCTGGAGAAACTCAGCGGGTGCAGCAGCATCTATGGAGTGAAGGAAATAGGCAACGTTTCGGGCTGAAACCCTTCTTCAGACTGCTGGCCTTGCCGTGCCACCTGATTATTTTAAGTGTGAGCGAGAAGTGTGAAGATGTTGGTGTGTACGTCTCACAGTGAGACGCACAGATTGGCCAAGAACATTCACAAGTACCAATCAGGAGCAGAAACGTTGATAGATTCACGTTGAATTTACCCCAAGATTCACCTCGCCTGCACCATCCCATTGTTCCATTCTCTGCAATGAGCTTTCAGATGAAAAGTTCACCTTAAAATATAACATTTTACTTTAAAAAACTTATCTTAAATATTTAATGATTTGTACAAGAGTCAGGAAGCCATGAAGTAACTTTATGAGACGCATGTGGAGTATTGCGTGCAGTTCTAGTCAACCCATTACAATAGATAATAGGAGTAGGCCATTCGGCCCTTCGAGCCAGCACCGCCATTCAATAGACAATAGGTGCAGGAGTAGGCCATTCGGCCCTTCGAGCCAGCACCGCCATTCAATGTGATCATAGCTGATCATCCCCAATCAGTACCCCGTTCCTGCCTTCTCCCCATATCCCCTGACTCCGCTATCTTTAAGAGCCCTATCTAGCTCTCTCTTAATAATAATAATAATACATTTTATTTATGGGCGCCTTTCAAGAGTCTCAAGAACACCTTACAAAAATTTAGCAGGTAGAGGAAAAACATGTAAGGGGAATGAAATAAATAGTAGAGACATGACTAGTACACAAAGTAAAGACAGAATTCAATTCAAAATTGAATTGAAAACTCTCTTGAAAGTATCCAGAGAACTTTGAGAGTATCTGAACTTCTGGTAATTGAGGAATACATTTAAAAGATATTTGGACAGGAACATGGATAGGACAGGTTTAGATGGATGTGGGTTACATGCAGGTAAATGGGACTATGTGGATGGGTCGGCATGGGAGAGCCGGGCCGAAGGGCCTTTTTCCGAGCTGTATGACTCACTGCATCTCAACTTATGACAATGTAGAAGTTTCATATGGCCTTCATATTTTTCAGAAACAAACACAGGCTCCCGAAAAAAACCAATCCAGATTCTATCTACTTGACGGAACACAAATGTTCTCAGCTGTCACAATAGATCAATGGGACTGAACTCTGCTTGGATCAATAGTCCTGCTCTACGCTTTCCAGCCCAGTAGCTTAACTGGAATGTCATCGCACAGAACGCAAAGTATTTTAGAAAAGGTCACATGAAAAGTCACCCCATTGCACTGATGTTTCCACTAGTGGGAGAGTCTAGGACTAGAGGTCACAGCCTCAGAATTAAAGGACATCCTTTAAGGAGGGAGATGAGGAGGAATTTCTTTAGGGTGGTGAATCTGTGGAATTCTTTGCCACAGAAGGCTGTGGAGGCCGTCGATTGATAGTGTTAGACAATAGACAATAAGTGCAGGAGTAGGCCATTCGGCCCTTCGAGCCAGCACCGCCATTCAATGTGATCATGGCTGATCATCCACAATCAGTACCCCGTTCCTGCCTTCTCTCCATACCCCATGATCCCTTTAGCCACAAGGGCCACATCTAACTCCCTCTTAAATATAGCCAATGAACTGTGGCCTCAACTACCTTTTGTGGCAGAGAATTCCAGAGATTCACCACTGATTCTGACATATCACCTGACTCTGCTATCTTTAAGAGCCCTATCTAGCTCTCTCTTGAAAGCATCCAGAGAACCGGCCTCCACCGCCCCCTGAGGCAGAGAATTCCACAGACTCACCACTCTCTGTGAGAAAAAGTGTTTCCTCATCTCCGTTCTAAATGGCTTTCCCCTTATTCTTAAACTGTGTGTGGCCCCTGGTTCTGGACTCCCCCAACATCGGGGAGAATCAAAGGGTTATGGGGAGAAGGCAGGAGAGATAGATCAGCCACGATTGAATGGCAGAATAGACTGGATGGGCCGAATGGCCTGATGCTGCTCCTATGATGTATGAACTCTATAATCCTCAGTTTTAGATGCCCTCGTGATACTGTCCATGAATAAAAATGTGTTTCGTTTTTAAGCATTACTAAAAATAATTCAATGTTACAAGTGCTTAGATTGATAATGAAAGTGATTCAGAACGGGATGGTGCAGAGGGCAAAGGACTAGAGGGCATTGCTTCTACTAATCACATTGTTTGTGTACTGATCAAAATGAAGTAAAATACTCTGTGTACACACAAGGAATCCAAACCTTGTTTATGCTAGACAAAAATGCTGGAGTAACTCAGCGGGTCAGGCATCATCTGTGGAGAACATGGATAGGTGACGTTTCACAGAGTGCTGGAGTAACTCAGTGGGTCAGGCAGCATCTATGGAGCTAAGGAAATAGGCAACGTTTCGGGCCGAAACCCGGAAGGGTTTCGGCCCGAAACGTTGCCTATTTCCAGAAGGATTTCGGCCCGAAACGTTGCCTATTTCCTTAGCTCCATATATGCTGCTGCACCATAACTCAGCGGGTCAGGGAGCATCTGTGGAGAACATGGATAGGTGACGTTTCACAGAGTGCTGGAGTAACTCAGCGGGTCAGGCAGCATCTGTGGAGAACATGGATAGGTGACGTTTCACAGAGTGCTGGAGTAACTCAGCGGGTCAGGCAGCATCTGTGGAGAACATGGATAGGTGACGTTTCACAGAGTGCTGGAGTAACTCAGCGGGTCAGGCAGCATCTCTGGAATAACGTTTAGTGCAAGGTAAAGCCAGCAAAGTCTGATCTAGGGTACACAAAAATGCTGGAGAAACTCAGAGAGTGCAGCAGCATCTATGGAGCGAAGGAGATAGGCAACGTTTCAGGCCGAAACCCTTCTTCAGATTTCGGCCCAAAACATTGCCTATTTCCTTCGCTCCATAGATGCTGCTGCACCCGCTGAGTTTCTCCAGCATTTTTGTCTACCTTCGATTTTCCAGCATCTGCAGTTCCTTCATGAACACAAAGTCTGATCTAGGATAGTCCGAGGGCCACCAAAGTGGTAGATAATAGTTCAGCACTGCCCTCTGGTTGGGAGTGGATAAGAAAGTGAACTAGTGTGTGTCCGGATGATCGCTGGTCGGTGCGGGCTCAATGGGCCGAAGGGCCTGTTTCCCGTGCTGTCTCTCTAAACTAATGTAAACTAAAAGCTGATGTGTTAATGAGAAGTTGTCCATTAGAGGTACAAGGTGCTAAATTAAAAGCTTTATTCCCTTGACTGTGATTTGCTATTAACATCAGCCTGAATTTACTAAGTAGTTTTCTTATTTGATTATCCCTCATTTCTAGAAAATATATTCCTCAATTGCCCGCAGTTCCCGGGTGACGCAAGTCTTTCTGCCTTTCTGCAGTAAATGTTTCCCAGAAATTAATTAGCGCACATCTCTGCTTTCTTTAAAACCACTCAGCAAAAGCATGCACTGTGAATCGCTGAATGCAGCCTCTGATTGCAATCACGCCACATAGCCACTTCACTTCCTAATTGAGGCTGAGAGAAATGTAACATCTTTCTGTTGACTTTTTAGATGCCGGTCCCAGAATATAATGTGTTATCCCCCTGTCCCACTGAACGGAAACCTGAACGGAAACCTCTGGAGACTTTGCGCCCCCACCCAAGGTTTCCGTGAGGTTCCCGGAGGTTTTTGTCAGTCTCCCTACCTGCTTCCACTACCTGCAACCTCCGGCAACCTCCGGGAACCGCACGGAAACCTTGGGAGGGGCGCAAAGTCTCCAGAGGTTTCTGTTCAGGTTTCCTAAGTGGGACAGGGGCATTACTACTGTGCCACATTTCATCCTACACGCTGCAAGAACGAGTGTGAATTGCCTTCGAGCATCGTACCCAGGCACATGCCTCACCTGGATTCAACAGGTTTCGAGAGATACAGCGTGGAATCCGGCTCCACGGCCCACCGAGTCCGCACTGACCAGCGATCCCCGCACATTGGCACTATCCCACACACACTAGGTCTCAAAGTCATGTGTGATAGCAGCAGAATTAGGCCATTCGGCCCATCAAGTCTACTCCGCCATTCAATCATGGCTGATCTATCTCTCCCTCATAACCCCATTCTCCTGCCTTCTCCCCATAACCCCTGACACCCGTACAAATCAAGAATCTATCTATCTCAGCTTTAAATATATCCACTGACTTGTGGCCTCCACAGCTTCTATGGCAAAGAATCCCACAGATTCACCACCCTCTGACTAAAGAAATTCCTCCTCATCTCCTTCCTAAAAGAACGTCCTTTAATTCTGAGGCTGTGACCTCTAGTCCTAGACTCTCCCACTAGTTGAAACATCCTCTCCACATCCACTCTATCTGGGCCTTTCACTATTCTGTACGTTTCAATGAGGTCCCCCCTCATTCTTCTAAACTCCAGTGAGTACAGGCCCAGTGCCGACAAACTCATCATATGTTAACCCGCTCATTCCTGGGATCATTCTTGTAAACCAGGGACAATTTACAATTTATACCGAAGCCAATTAACCTACAAACCTGTACGTCTTTGGAGTGTGGGAGGAAACCGGAGCACCCGGAGAAAACCCACGCAGGTCACGGGGAGAACGTACAAACTCCAGACAGACAGCGCCCGTAGTCGGGATCGAACCTGGGTCTCCGGCGCCTTGAGTCAGCAACTCTACCGCTGCGCCACCGTGCCACAGATGGACAATGGACAACTGATGGAGTGGGGGGGGGGGGGGAGAAAGTGGGCAAACAGAGGTGGAGGCAGTGCAGCTGGGATATGTTGGCCGGTGTGGGCAAGTTGGGCCGAAGGGCCTGTTTCCACATTGTATCACTCTATGACTCTACGATAAGGGTCCCACCCCAAAACATCACCTATCCATGTTCTCCAGAGATGCTGCCTGACCCGCTGAGTTACTCCAGCACTCTGTGAAACGTCACCTATCCATGTTCTCCACAGATGCTGCCTGACCCACTGAGTTACTCCAGCACTCTGTGTCTTTCCAAAGCTATCTTGTTCTAAAAAGTCCAGCAATTGATCAGAAACTCAGACGTCATCTTATAGAGCCCGCTATTTAAGCGGCTGGAACAGCTGGATTTTTGTCTGGGACACAGATCCACCCTTGGTAGAGCTGCTGTTGGCTTTTCCATGACACAGCTCAGAAAAAACTCTATTTCCAATTAATTAAAAATAAGATCTGCTTTGCAGGGGGTGATGTAGACCAGGGCTGCAAAACATCTGCTGCTCATCATATACTGGCCAGTCCTGCACTGTAGACAGACACAGAGTGCTGGAGTAACTCAGCGGGTCAGGCAGCATCTGTGGAGAACATGGATAGGTGACGTTTCACAGAGTGCTGGAGTAACTCAGCGGGTCAGGCAGCATCTGTGGAGAACATGGATAGGTGGCGTTTCACAGAGTGCTAGAGTAACTCTGTGGCAATTAATTCTACAGATTCACCACCCTCTGACTAAAGAAATTCCTCTTCATCTCCTTTGTAAAAGTACATCCTTTTATTCTGAAACTATGCCCTCTGGTCCTAGACTCTCCCACTAGTGGAAACATCCTCTCCACACCCACTCCATCCATGCCAAGTATTAGTGAGGTGTACATCACAGAACAGGCCCTATCCATGTGTCTGTCCTCCTCTGTGCCACCTCTTCCTTTCTTCTCCCCCCCCCCCTCACCCCCACATCAGTCTGACAAAGGGTCTCGACCCGAAACGTCACCTATTCCTTCGCTCCATAGATGCTGCCTCACCCGCTGAGTTTCTCCAGCATTTTTGTCCACCTTAAATATCTTTTAAATGTTGTTATATAACCTGCCTCAACTACCTCCTCGGGCATCTTGTTCCATACACACACCATCCTCTGAGTGAAAAAGTTGCTCCTCAGATTCCTATTAAATCTTTCCCCTCTCACCTTAATCCTATGTCATCTGGTTCTTGATTCTCCTACTCTGGGCAAGAGACTCTGTGCGTCTACCCTACCTAATCCAAGTGATTGTCGTGTTTGAGATTGCATGAATAGAAACATAGAAACATGGAAAATAGGTGCAGGAGTAGGCCATTCGGCCCTTCAAGCCCGCACCGCCATTCAATATGATCATGGCTGATCATCCAACTCAGTATCCTGTACCTGCCTTCTCTCCATACCCCCTGATCCCTTTAGCCACAAGGGCCACATCTAACTCCCTCTTAAATATAGCCAATGAACTGGCTTCAACTACCTTCTGCGGGAGATAATTCCACAGATTCACCACTCTCTGTGTGAAAAAAGTTTTCCTCATCTCGGTCCTAAAAGATTTCCCCCTTATCCTTAAACTGTGACCCCTTGTTCTGGACTTCCCCAACATCGGGAACAATCTTCCTGCATCTAGCCTGTCCAACCCCTTAAGAATTTTGTAAGTTTCTATAAGATCCCCCCTCAATCTTCTAAATTCTAGCGAGTACAAGCCGAGTCTATCCAGTCTTTCTTCATATGAAAGTCCTGACATCCCAGGAATCAGTCTGGTGAACCTTCTCTGTACTCGCTCTATGGCAAGAATGTCTTTTCTCAGATTAGGAGACCAAAACTGTACGCAACACTCCAGGTGTGGTCTCACCAAGACCCTGTACAACTGCAGTAGAACCCCCCTGCTCCTATACTCAAATCCTTTTCGGACAGGTTTAGAGGGATATGGGCCAAACGCGGGCAGATGGGACTAATGTAGATACGGTATGTTGGTCGGTGTGGGCAAGTTGGGCCGAAGAGCCTATTCCCATGCTGTATGGTTATAACTCTACGAATATTATCATGCATAAAGGGCCCGTCCCACTTGGATGACCTAATCCACGAGTATAGAAGAAATTTAGACGAGTTAAAAAAAATGTCACTGTCGTAATGACTCGCGACCTCCTGCGACTATGTCTACGACCTCCTACAACGAGCATCACAACCTACTACGACCTACCTACGAGTAAAAAGTATCGATTTTATCCATGCTGATCTTTTTTTACTCGTGGACATTTTTAATCAGGTTGGAAAAAACGCAGTGACCTACTTGAGGCCACGAGTATGCGGAGACCACTCACGAGCATGAGGAAGAGTTACGAAGACCTCCTAAGACCTCGTGTCGACCATGCTGCGAGTATGAGTCAAGGGCAATTAGGTCGTACAAGTGGGACGGGGGCTTAAGTGTATAATGGTAGTTTAGATACTACATTTGCATTGGTTTTCTCGGTTGCACGCTTATCCTGGTGTTTATGCCGTATAGAAGCCGGCAGGTCAGGTTACAGTTGTGTAAGATGTTGGTGAGGCCTCATTTAGAGTATTGCGTTCAGTTCTAAGAACCATCCCGTCATGACGGAATCAAGGGATATGGAGAAAAAGCAGGAACGGGGTACTGATTGTAGATGATCAGCCATGATCCAATTGAATGGCGGTGCTGGCTCGAAGGGCCGAATGGCCTACACCTGCTATTTTCTATCTTTCTATTTTGGAAAGGTTACGTAGAAGATTTTGAAACATAGAAACAGAGAAAATAGGTGCAGGAGGCCATTCAGACTTTCAAGCCTGCACCGCCATTCATTGTGATCATGGCTGATCGTCCCCAATCAATAACCCGTGCCTGCCTTCTCCCCATATCCCTTGATTCTGCTAGCCCCAATCTATGAGAGCTCAATCTAACTCTCTCTTAAATTCATCCAGTGAATTGGCCTCCACTGCCTTCTGTGGCAGAGAATTCAACAGATTCACAACTCTCTGGGTGAAAAAGTTTTTTCTCATCTCAGTCTTAAATGGCCTCCCCTTTATTCTTAGACTGTGTCCCCTGGTTCTGGACTCGCCCAACATTGGGAACATTTTTCCTGCATCTAGCTTGTCCTGTCCTTTTATAATTTTATATGTTTCTATGAGATCCCCCTCATCCTTCTAAACACCAGTGAACACAAGCCTAGTCTTTTCAATCTTTCCTCATATGACAGTCCCGCCATCCCAGGGATCAATCTCGTGAACCTACGCTGCACTGCCTCAATCACAAGGATGTCCTTCCTCAAATTAGGAGACCAAAACTGTACACAATACTCCACACCATGCATTCACGAGGATGTTGCCAGGATTTGAGGGTGTGAGCTACAGGGAGAGGTTGAGTAGGCTGGGTCTCTATTCCCTGGAGCGCAGGAGGATGAGGGGTGATCTTATAGAGGTGTACAAAATGATGTGAGGAATAGATCGGGTAGATGCACAGACTCTCTTGCCCAGAGTAGGGGTATCGAGGGTAACTGAGGGTCCCTACGCACACTAGGGGACAATTTTACATTCATACTGAAACCAATTAATCTACAAACCTGCACGTCTTTGGAGTGTGGGAGGAAACCGGAGCACCAGGAGAAAACCCACGCAGGTCAATAAACAATAGACAATAGACAATAGGTGCAGGAGTAGGCCATTCGGCCCTTCGACCCAGCACCGCCATTCAATGTGATCATGGCTGATCATCGCCAATCAGTACCCCGTTCCTGCCTTCTCCCCATATCCCCTGACTCCGCTATCTTTAAGAGCCCTATCTAGCTCTCTCTTGAAAGCATCCAGAGAACCGGCCTCCACCTGAGGCAGAGAATTCCACAGACTCACAACTTTCTGTGAGAAAAAGTGTTTCCTCATCGCCATTCTAAACGGCTTACCCCTTATTCTTAAACTGTGTGTGGCCCCTGGTTCTGGACTCCCCCAACATCGGGAACATGTTTCCTGCCCCTAGCGTGTCCAAACCCTTAATAATCGTATATGGTGCCTTGAGTATTCTAGAAAGGCGCTATATAAATCCCATCCATTATTATTATTATTATTATATGTTTCACGGGGAGAAGGTACAGACAGCGCCCGTAGTCGGGATGGAACCCGGGTCTCTGGCGCCGTGAGGCAGCAACTCTACCGCTGCTCCACCGTGCCGCATAATAGCTTTGATAGTAATTGTACGGTGATTGATGATGTGAGCTGAAGCTGATCCAAGGCCTGCCCATCGCTCCTCCACCCGCTCCCTCGCTCCACAATTACAATTGTTCCTTTGACGGGCGGCAAGGGAGAGACAAGTTGTAATTTTATCCCCGTGCGTAGCCCTGCTCTCCTCTCGCACACTTTGTTCACGGCTCCAAGAAGTTGTCAAGCAGACGTTCCTTTCAGTAAAAGCTTGGAAGCGGCGTAAGAGAGGAGCGCGTACATGTTGGTGTCTGTGGCAGACATCCCTGCCCACAGGGAGTGGAACAACACAGGGGGAGAGGGGGCACAATGCACACAATGCAAACCAAATCACTGGGTATGCTGACACGTATAATTGCCCACTCCCCTGCATTTCCTTTCCCTTTTCATCCATATCTATTCCTTTGTTCTAAACATTTCTAAAGGCAGCTTCAGACACGACCTTAAACACAGAATGGGTTTGTACGCAGGGCTCAGCGTTGTTCCCAGGGAATTCTTCTTCAATGAGAAGCATAAAGTCACTTGTAGGGCGTTTATTTCCTCTCCAAGCAGAGTAAAAGGGAATGGCACGGTGGCGCAGCGTTAGAGTTGCTGCCTCACGGCGCCAGAGACCCGGGTTCCCCGGTTACAATAGACAACAGACAATAGGTGCAGGAGTAGGCCATTCGGCCCTTCGAGCCAGCACTGCCGTTCAATGTGATCATGGCTGATCATCCACAATCAGTACCCCGTTCCTGCCTTCTCCCCATATCCCCTGACTCAGCTATTTTTAAGAGCCCTATCTAGCTCTCTCTTGAAAGCATCCAGAGAACCGGCCTCCACCGCCCTCTGAGGCAGAGAATTCCACAGACTCACCACTCTCTGTGAGAAAAAGTTCCTTGTCTCCGTTCTAAATGGCCACAGAATAAGGGGTAAGCCATTTAGAACGGAGACGAGGAAACACTTTTTCACGCAGAGAGTTGTGAGTCTGTGGAATTCTCTGCCTCAGATGGCGGTGGAGGCCGGTTCTCTGTATACTTTCAAGAGAGAGCTAGATAGGGCTCTTAAAGATAGTGGAGTCAGGGGATATGGGGAGAAGGCAGGAACGGGGTACTGATTGTGGATGATCAGCCATGATCACATTGAATGGCGGTGCTGGCTCGAAGGGCTGAATGGCCTCCTCCTGCACCTATTGATATATCTATCTATCTATCTATCTACCCATCTCTCTCTCTCTCTCTCTCTAAAACTCTGATCTTGTTATATTCCGGTTTGGCGGCCTTGCTATTTGCGCAAAAACGGTTCGCGAGAGCGCTACACTTTTTTGCCAGTTCACTCACCGTTTCCTTCCGATCAGTTGAATGTTGTAAATGTTAGCGAGGTTTAAAAATCTTAAAAACCGTGCGTGCGCAGATCGATCTCTTCTCCTGCCAGTCAGTGCCGCGCGGATTAGTCTCTTCCCCTGTCACTCTCCGGGACGGCCCGCCCCTTCCGGCGCCATCGCGTCTTTACTGGAGCTGAGGATGGCCGGCGGAGGTTTCCAACTCCCTGCCCAGTCCATCACACACACCACACTCCCCACCACTGTAGATGTAGCCCAGTCCCACACACACCACACTCCCCACCATTGTAGATGTAGCCCAGTCCCACACACACCACACTCCCCACCATTGTAGATGTAGCCCAGTCCCACACACAGACCACACTCCCCACCATTGTAGATGTAGCCCAGTCCCACATACACCACACCCCCCACCATTGTAGATGTAGCCCAGTCCCACACACACCACACTCCCCACCATTGTAGATGTAGCCCAGTCCCACACACACTACACTCCCCACCATTGTAGATGTAGCCCAGTCCCACACACACACCACACTCCCCACCATTGTAGATGTAGCCCAGTCCCACACACACTACACTCCCCACCATTGTAGATGTAGCCCAGTCCCACACACACCACACTCCCCACCATCGACTCCATCTACACTTCACGCTGCCTCGGAGATAAACAAAGAGCCAGGGTCTCTGGCGCTGTGAGGCAGCAACTCTACCGCTGCCTGTATGTTTTATATTCTCTCTTGGATACTGTGCATTGACTGAGAATAGCAGAATGCTGAATTTGTGAAAAAGACTCGGGAACATGAAGGGACAGAAACCCTGATGAATGTGAGTGATGTTTCAAGGTCACCATTGACAGCTTGGATTTGTGCTGTCCACATTAGTCAGCTATCTATTCTTGCATTTGAACAGCTCCCTGTTTCCCTTTCTTTGGCTAAGAACTGAAGTGAAAAAAAAAATATTTTTTTTTTCCTGAAAAGCTTCAGCTATGGTGGCCTCACCACCACCAGATTCTTTCTAAAGGATCTTTTAAAGGTCAATTAATTCTCAACATATTTTCTCACATTAACACGATTTGGGGCTGCACAGCCTCAATAGGCAATAGGTGCAGGAGTAGGCCATTCGGCCCTTCGAACCAGCACCGCCATTCAATGTGATCATGGCTGATCATCCCCTATCAGTACCCCGTTCCTGCCTTCTCCCCATATCCCCTGACTCTGCTATCTTTAAGAGCCCTATCTAGCTCTCTCTTGAAAGTATCCAGAGAATCGGCCTCCACCGCCCTCTGAGGCAGAGAATTCCACAGACTCACCACTCTCTGTGAGAAAAAGTGTTTCCTCGTCTCCGTTCTAAATGGCTTACCCCTTATTCTTCAACTGTGGCCCCTGGTTCTGGACTCCCCCAACATCGGGAACATGTTTCCTGCCTCTAGCGTGTCCAAACCCTTAATAATCTTATATGTTTCAATGAGATACCCTCTCATCCTTCTAAACTCCAGAGTGTACAAGCCCTGCCGCTCCATTCTCTCAGCATATGACAGTCCCGCCATCCCGGGAATTAACCTTGTAAACCTACGCTGCACTCCCTCAATAGCAAGAATGTCCTTTCTCAAATTTGGAGACCAAAACTGCACACAATACTCCAGGTGTGGTCTCACTAGGGCTCTGTACAACTGCAGAAGGACCACTTTGCTCCTATACTCAACTCCTCCTGTTATGAAGGCCAACATGCCATTCGCTTTCTTCACTGCCTGCTGTACCGGCATGCCGAGTCAAAAGATCATCCTTTGGCCTTCTGAGCTCCAAGGAATATGTAAAGTCACCCTAACTAATTCCCTCTCATCTGCAACCTATGTCCTCCGGATCTTGCTTCCCCAACTCTGGGTAAAAGAAGGAGAATGTTTTGTATTGTTTACCGATGTTGACAAGGTCTGAGTCATTGTGGATGTAATTAGGATGTAACTATGCGAGCGCTGTCAAACCTTGCCTGTGTTTTCTAAATGTTTCTACTCACCCATTCACCGCACACTGAGCAGAAAGCCCATGAGGCTTTAGCGAAGAAATAAAGATCAAAGGTTTGAAATCTATAACAAAACCAACAACAAATCCAAAAACTAACAGCCACAGGCAGATTTAATCTAATTCCCCATCTAACGTCCACAGAATCTGAGTCTGAAGAATGGTCTCGACCCGAAATGTCCTTCTAGAAACATAGAAACATAGACAATAGGGGCAGGAGTAGGCCATTCGGCCCTTCGAGCCTGCACCGCCATTCAATATGATCATGGCTGATCATCCAACTCAGTATCCCATCCCTGCCTTCTCTCCATACCCCCTGATCCCTTTAGCCACAAGGGCCACATCTAACTCCCTCTTAAATATAGTCAATGAACTGTGGCCTCAACTACCTTTTGTGGCAGAGAATTCCACAGATTCATCACTCTCTGTGTAAAATATGTTTTTCTCATCTCGGTCCTAAAAGACTTCCCTCTTATCCTTAAACTGTGACCCCTTGTTCTGGACTTCCCCAACATCGGGAATAATCTTCCTGCATCTAGCCTGTCCAACCCTTTAAGAATTTTGTAAGTTTCTATAAGATCCCCCCTCAATCTTCTAAATTCTAGCGAGTACAAGCCGAGTCTATCCAGTCTTTCTTCATATGAAAGTTATTGAGGGAGTGCAGTGTCGGTTTACAAGGTTAATTCCCGGGATGGCGGGACTGTCATATGCTGAGCGGCTGGCTTGTACACTCTGGAGTTTAGAAGGATGAGAGGGCATCTCATTGAAACATATAAGATTATTAAGGGTTTGGACACGCTAGAGGCAGGAAACATGTTCCCGATGTTGGGGGAGTCCAGAACCAGGGGTCACAGTTTAAGAATAAGGGGTAAGCCATTTAGAACGGAGACGAGGAATCACCTTTTCTCACAGAGAGTTGTGTCTGTGGAATTCTCTGCCTCAGAGGGTGGCGGAGGCAGGTTCTCTGGATACTTTCAAGAGAGAGCTAGATAGGGCTCTTGAAGATAGCGGAGTCAGGGGATATGGGGAGAAGGCAGGAACGGGGTACTGATTGGGGATGATCAGCCATGATCACATTGAATGGCGGTGCTGGCTCGAAGGGCCGAATGGCCGACTCCTGCACCTATTGTCTATTGTCTATTATTGAGCCTCAGCTTTGATGATGTCGGCTGCTCTTGACATTGAAGGATGCTGATGAAGAGAAACCCTTTCTTGCATGCCCGCAGAGGACGGGAAAGGAACCTGCTTAAAATAGCAGCTGGCACGGCTGACACTGATTCGGTGTACATCATTCAGCAAGATAGATGTTGTTAACCTACATGTTCTGTGCCCTCTTTGTTCGCAAGCAGGTATATTTATGCATTAGACACTCGCTGCACCTGTTACCTCTGCAGTATCGTTTATTACAGACAATAGACAATAGGTGCAGGAGTAGGCCATTCGGCCCTTCGAGCCAGCACCGCCATTCAATGTGATCATGGCTGATCATCCCCAATCAGTACCCCGTTCCTGCCTTCTCCCCATATCCCCTGACTCCGCTATCTTTAAGAGCCCTATCTAACTCTCTCTTGAAAGTATCCAGAGAACCCGCCTCCACCGCCCTCTGAGGCAAAGAATTCCACAGACTCACAACTCTCTGTGAGAAAAAGTTTTTCCTCATCTCCTTTCTAAATGGCTTACCCCTTATTCTTAAACTGTGTGGCCCCTGGTTCTGGACTCCCCCAACATCGGGAACATGTTTCCTGCCTCTAGCGTGTCCAAACCCTTAATAATCTTATATGTTCCAATAAGATCACCTCTCATCCTTCTAAACTCCAGAGTGTACAAGCCCAGCCGCTCCATTCTCACAGCATATGACAGTCCCGCCATCCCGGGAATTAACCTTGTAAACCTACGCTGCACTCCCTCAATTTGTGTCTATCTTTGGTGTAAAGCAGCATCTGCAGTTCTTTCCCACACATACGATCAAGCTGTATCTGTATACCATTGTCCGTGGTGTACAGATACAGGATAACTAGGGAATAACGTTTAGTGCAAGGTAAAGTCCTGCCATCCCGGGAATTAATCTTTTGCTGTGGAATCCTGCGAATATTAAACGCAGTTGTATTCATCTGACTGAATGACTAAACAACTCGATATTCCCGAGCGAACTCGCAAATCGGTCTGACACAAACGAACTTATTCCCTTTCATCAGCACTGCAGGATCCAATCGAATAAATCCTAGCAGTATTTTTAATCAGCTAATTACATATGAATGTGATCGACACTAATCCAAGTGGAACTGCTGCTGCCTATTTCAAAGTAGTCAACTTTGAAGACGTCGCCTGGTTCTGAGGGAATCTATTGAGATCTTAAAAAGCCAGGAGGTGCCTTCCATTTTAATACCTGGGGAAGGGTCTTGACCCGAAACGTCACCTATTCCTTCGCTCCGTAGATGCTGCCTCACCCGCTGAGTTTCTCCAGCATTTTTGTCGACCTTCGATTTTTCCAGCATCTGCAGTTCCTTCTTAAACATTCCGTTTTAATGTGATATTTCAGCCTTTTTTTAGAAGATTAAGCTGCCTTCTGGATGATAAATATGTATAAACTGGATATTTGAATGTGTTTAACATTCCTATCAAAAGATTTTGATCATTTCAAAATCTAGCGGCGACAAAAAAAATGTTGCTACACTTGAAAAAACACCGCGCGTTCGGTGACCTGATACGTCAGTCAATGATGCCGACAGTCGCCGAAAAAATCGGCAAGTAGGACAGGCCCTTTACTCAGCGGGACAGGCAGCATTTCTGGAGAGGAGGAATGGGTGACGTTTCGGGTTGAGACCCTTCTTCCGAAGCCCTGACTCTCATAGAAACATAGAAACACAGACAATAGGTGCAGGAGTAGGGCATTCGTCCCTTCGAGCCAGCGCCGCCGTTCAATATGATCATTGCTGATCATCCACAATCAGTTCCCCGTTCCTGCCTTCTCCCCATATCCCTTGATTCCGTTAGACCTAAGAGCTAAACCTAAAGGGGCTGTCCCACTGCGGCGACCTAATCCGCGAGTTCAGACGAGTTTGCCCTCGACTCATACTCGCAGCATGGTCGACACGAGGTCGTAGGTGGTCTTTGTAACTCTCCTTCATGCTCGAGAGTGGTCCCTGCGTACTCGACGCCTCAGCTTGGTCACGGCGTATTTTTCAACATGTTGAAAAATGCCCGCGAGTAAAAAAAGGTTGCCATGGAAAAAATCGATACTTTTTTTACTAGTAGGTTTAGTCGTAGTCGGTCGTAGTAGGTCGGCATGTTAGTCGTAGGTAATCAATGGTAGTTGTATGTAGTTGTAGGTAGTCTTCAACATAGTCGAAGGAGTTCAACATGACATTTTTTTCAAAATCTCCTAAACTCTTCTATACTCGCCAACTAGGTCACCGCAGTGGGACAGCCCCTTTACTCTCTATTGAAAACATCCAGTGAATTGGCCTCCAGTGCCTTCTGCGGCAGAGAATTCCACAGGTTCACAACTCTCAGTCTCGACCCGAAACATCACCCATTCCTTCTCTCCAGACTGTCATATGCTGAGAAAATGGTGCGGCTGGGCTTGTACACTCTGTCATTTAGGATGGGAGGATATCTTTTTTGACTAGTTGCTAATTGGTGCATTACCAAAGGGAGCTGAATGGAGTCTTCCTACAGTGGTGACATGTTGAAGGTGTTGGTAGGACTGAACCATCCTATCACCAACTAGAGAGAGGTCCTAAGCTGGCATCTACCTCATCTATATCAGACATTCTTCCATTGGTCTTTACAGGACTTTACCTTGCACTAAACGTTATTCCCTTATCCTGTATCTGTACACCACAGATGGCTCGATCGTATGTGTGGGATGGAACTGCAGATGCTGCTTTACACCAAAGGTAGACACGAATTGAGGGAGTGCAGCGTAGGTTTACAAGGTTAATTCCCGGGATGGCGGGACTGTCATATGCTGAGAGAATGGAGCAGCTGGGCTTGTACACTCTGGAGTTGAGAAGGATGAGAAGGATGCTATATTTAAGAGGGAGTTAGATGTGGCCCTTGTGGCTAAAGGGATCAGGGGGTATGGAGAGAAGGCAGGTACAGGATACTGAGTTGGATGATCAGCCATGATCATATTGAATGGCGGTGCTGGCTCGAAGGGCCGAATGGCCTACTCCTGCATTAATTTTCTATGTTTCTATGTTTCTATGAAAGGGGATCTTATTGAAACATATAAGATTATTAAGGGTTTGGACACGCTAGAGGCAGGAAACATGTTCCCGATGTTGGGAGTCCTGAACCAGGGGCCACAGTTTAAGAATAAGGAGTAAGCCATTTAGAACGGAGACGAGTCTGTGGAATTCTCTGCCTCAGATGGTGGTGGAGGCCGGTTCCCTGGATGCTTTCAAGAGAGAGTTAGATAGGGCTCTTAAAGATAGCAGAGTCAGGGGATATGGGGAGAAGGCAGGAACGGGGTACTGATTGTGGATGATCAGCCATGATCACATTGAATGGTGGTGCTGGCTCGAAGGGCCAAATGGCCTCCTCCTGCACCTATTATCTATTGTCTATTGTCTAAAGTGCTGGAGTAACTCAGCGGGTCAGGCAGCATCTGTGGAGAACATGGGTTGGTGACGTTTCACAGAGTGCTGGAGTAACTCAGCGGGTCAGGCAGCATCTGTGGAGAACATGGATAGGTGACGTTTCACAGAGTGCTGGAGTAACTCAGCGGGTCAGGCAGCATCTGTGGAGAACATGGATAGGTGACGTTTCACAGAGTGCTGGAGTAACTCAGCGGGTCAGGCAGCATCTGTGGAGAACATGGACAGGTGACGTTTCACAGAGTGCTGGAGTAACTCAGCGGGTCAGGCAGCATCTCTGGACAGAAGATATAGGTGATGTTTCGGGTTGAGACCGTTCTTCAGACTGAGAGTCAAGGGGAGATAGTTGTATTAAATAATTCTAAATATAATCATGTATTGTCTTTCTGCTGACTGGTTAGCACGCAACACAAGCTTTTCACTGTACCTCGGTACACGAGAGAATAATTTAATCGGCATTTAGTTCTGCTCAAACATATGCAATGAAAGATTTTCTCCGTTGAAAATGCCACTTAATCGCTTAGGAAATGGCAGAGAGGAACATCAATAAATTTAGAGGCGTGAAGTTTGCATTTACATAACATCTGTCATTCCTATCCACTATCATAACTCATTTAGGATGTTTCTTTGAAGTGTATTTGCTGTTATGTAGATTAATGCAAATGCAGGAACAATGCCTGCTTTCAAGTCGACTGACTGTTCTGGTAAAAGGCCGATCAGTGGCCAATTTCCCCACATCACACAGGCAGGAGTGGAATTCATGTATTTCTGGTGGGATTTCTGACTTCAGAGACACAGCGTGAAAACAGGCCCACCGACTCTGCTCTGACCAGCGATCTCCCCGTACACTAAAGGGCCTGCCCCACTTGGGCGTGATTTGTGCGTCATTTACGCGACATCATGTACGCGTCACGATGCGCGCATGGCGTGCATTTACGCGCGTATGGCACGTGGTAGCGCGGCGCCCCAGGACTTTAGGATTCTCAAAATCCTCGCTGGCCACCTGCGTGATGTGTAAATGACACCCAAGTGGGACACCCTTAACACAATCCTACACACACACTGAGGACAATTTACAATTTAACCTACTTGCCAATTAATCTACAAACCTGAAAGTAGACAAAAATGCTGGAGGAACTCAGCGGGACAGGCAGCATCTGTGGAGAGAAGGAATAGGTGACGTTTCTGGTCGAGACCCTTCTTCAGACTGAGGCTATTTCCACTTGTGGGAGAGGTCACAGCCCCAGCCTCAGCCTAAAGGCCGTTCTTTTAGGAAGGAGATGAGGAGAAATGTCTTCAGTTTGAAGAAGGGTCTCGACCCGAAACGTCGCCCATTCCTTCGCTCCATAGATGCTGCCTCACCCGCTGAGTTTCTCCAGCATTTTTGTCTACCTTAGATTTTTCCGGCATCTGCAGTTCTTTCTTAAACCTACAAACCTGCACGTCTTTGGGATGTGGGAGGAAACCAGAGCACCCGGAGAAAACCCACGCAGGTCATGGGGAGAACGTACAAACTCTGCACAGACAGCACCCGTAGTCAGGATCGAACCTGGTTCTCTGGCGCTGTGAGGCAGCGGCTCTACCCGCTGCGCCTGTGATTAAGTTTATAAAGATGCCCAGACAGGAATACCCAGAGGGAAATGGTTGAGGAAGGATGTAGAGGCTTTGGAGAAGGTTCAGGGGAAGTTTTACCAGAAAGATGCGGATAGAGAACTGCAGATGCTAGTTTAAAGAAAAAGGCACAAAACGCTGGAGTAACTTGTTGGGTCAAGTGAATCAAAATCAAAAGGACATAAGTTTGCAGTCAGAGAGGCAAGGTTTGATAGGGTAACTTTTCCACACAGGTGTATGTATGGAAGCAGCTGCCAGAGGAGGTAGTCGAGGCAAGGGCTAGAACAACATTTAAAGACAGGTACATGGTTCGGAAACATGTACAGGTCACCCCACCTCTTCTGGGGTAGGGGTGACCTGTACAAAAGGGACGGGTTACACCTTTGATGGAGGGGGACCGATATTCTGGCAGGCAGGTTTGCTAGGGCTATACGTGTGGGTTTAAACTAAATAGGTGGGGGGGAGGGATTGACAACTTGGAGTTGAAGGGGAAGTGAGTACAGGAAAAATTACAAAGGACACTCACATTAATAGGAAGGAATGTTCGTGAAGGGATAAGAGAGTAATGTCAGGGCCAATTGCGAGTTGTGTGAGAGGGGAGGTGAATAGCGAGGACAAATTGTTGTATGTGAATGCGCGAAGTATAAGAAATAAAGTGGACGAGCTTGAGGCGCAGTTAGAAACTGGCAAGTATGCTGTTGTCGAAGGGCCGAATGGCCTACTCCTGCACCTATTGTCTATTGTCTATTGAAAGGGGAGGGAGGTTGCAACCTTCAAGTGGTCCACCCTGTAGCGACGAATGCAATCAACCTGGCGCGCACAAACTGAAGATCAAACAGAACAAGTTGGCCTACAACTTTAGGCCATTGCACGCCACACACAAGAAGCATCTGAGCCAGCATGGGCCAGTTGGGCTGAAGGGCCTGTTTCCATGTCGAGTGATTCTGACTCTAATATTGGAGACGCAAGGAACAGCAGATATTAGTTGATATAAAAAAAAATAAACAAATTGCTGGAGTAACTCAGCGGGTCAGGCAACATCTCTGGAGAACATGGATAGGGTCCGACCTGAAACGTTATCTATCCATGTTCTCCACAGATGCTGCCTGACCCGATGAGTTACTCCAGCACTCTGTGAAACGTCACCTATCCATGTTCTCCACAGATGCTGCCTGACCCGCTGAGTTACTCCAGCACTCTGTGCTTTGCACAAGATTTCAACATTTGCAGTTCCTCATGTCTCCATGAATTTTAGATTACCGCCTGCAAACATGAATCCTCACTGACCATCGATCACCCGTTCACACTAGTTCTATGTTATCCCACTTTCTCATCCACTCCCTACACACCAGGGGGGCAATTTACAGAGGGGCCGATTAACCTACAAACCCGCACATCCTTGGGATATGGGAGGAAACCGGAGCACCCAGAGGAAACCCACGTGGTCACGGGTAGAACGTACAAACTCCACACAGACAGCACCCGAGGTCGGTATCGAACCTGGGTCTCTGGCGCTGTGAGGCAGCGACTGATGGAGTCCACGCTAATCAGAACACAGTACTGAGATGAGTAGACCTCTTCTTCTTCAGCCCCAACGGTCATGGCTGACCATGGGTGTCTCCAGGGTTGGAGGACACCTGTGCGTGACTTTGTTTAACGTGGGGAGACTGGTGCACAGACATCCACCCCACGGTCCTTGACAGATCTGGGTCAGGATCCAGTGGCATGGAGTCCAAGATGACTGGAGACCCTTTTCTGCTGCAGCATTCATCTGCCTTCCCAGCCGTTGTGACGCTCCACTAAGGTCAGCCATCGTCCTCCGCCTGTTCCACCGTTGAGGTCTTGGTTGGATTGGCTCTTTGTCAGAGACCTCCCCCTCAACCTTACCACCATGGGTGGCCCTACCAGGAGCATAGCTCCAGACGGCATCGCTCACAGGATCTCAGGACCATACAAGCTTCTCCACCACGACAAGGTGACAATCCATGGAGATCTATAACAAGTAATATGAGCAAAAACCACTCTCCATCTGATTGTTCAAGTCACTAAGTGCTGGAGGAACTCAATGGGTCAGGCAGCATCTGTGGAGAGAAGCAGGGATCTGTTCTTCCAGCCTGTCTGATTGCTGAAAGATTACTGCTCCAAATGGAAAAGGCTATCCACTTTGAAATTACAGCACAGCACTTAAAATGATTTTCGCTCAAGCCGAATACTTCACATGTGGGTCAAAGAATAACAGCACTCTCAATCTCTGCCTCCTTACAGAAATAGAACAAAACCATGGAAGAGTCTAATGTGAAGCCACGGATCTACTGAGTGTGAGTCCCACCGCAAATTGGAGGAGCAGCACCTCATAGTTTACACCCCAGCGGTGTGAACATGGACTTCTCCAATTTCAGGTAGTCCCTGCTTTCTCCCTCCTTCCCCTCCCCTTCCCAGCTCTCCCACAGCCCACTGTCTCCGCCTTCCTTTCTCCTTCCCCCCCCCACCCCCACATCAGTCTCGACACGAAACGTCACCTATTCCTTCGCTCCATAGATGCTGCCTCACCCGCTGAGTTTCTCCAGCATTTTTGTCCACCTGGAATCTATAGAGAGAGGTTGGGCAGACTGGGTCTCTATTCCTTGGAGCGCAGGAGGCTGAGGGGTGATCTTATAGAGGTGTATAAATTCATCAGGGAAATTGATTGGGTAAATGGAGTCTTTTAGGGTGGGCACGGTGGCGCAGCAGGTAGAGCTGCTGCCTCACAGCGCCAGAGTCCCGGGTTCGATCCTGACTACGGGCGCTTGTGTGTACGTTCTCCCCGTGACCTGCGGGGATCGCTGGTCGGCGCGGACTCGGTGGGCCGAAGGGCCTGTTTCCACGTCGTATCACCAAACTAAACAAAACTTTTGCCCAGAGTAGGGGAATCGAGAACCAGGGGACATGGGTTTGAGGTGAGAGGAAAAAGATTGAATAGGAATCTGAGGGTCAACTTTATATGGAACCAGCTGCCGGAGTAGGTAAAGAAGTATTTAGACAACATGGATTGGAAAGGTTTGGAGGGTCAGGGGTCAAATGTGGGCAGGTGGGACAAACTTGGATGGACATCCTGGTCGGCACGGGCGAATTACAGTCACAAGCAAGGTGAGTGTTTGACCGGGCCTGTACTCGCTGGGGTTTAGAAGAATGAGGGGGGATCTCACAGAAACTTACCGAATAGTGAAAGGCTTGGATAGAGTGGTTGTGGAGAGGATGTTTCCACTAGTGGGAGAGTCTAGGACCAGAGGTCACAGCCTCAGAATTAAAGGACGAACCTTACGAAAGGAGATGAGGAAGAATTTCTTCAGCCAGAGGGTGGTGAATCTGTGGAATTCTTGGCCACAGGTGGCTGTTGAGGCCAAGTCATGGGGTATTTTTAATAGACAATAGACAATAGGTGCAGGAGTAGGCCATTCGGCCCTTCGAGCCAGCACCGCCATTCAATGTGATCATGGCTGATCATCCCCAATCAGTACCCCGTTCCTGCCTTCTCCCCATATCCCCTGACTCCGCTATTTTTAAGAGCTCTATCTAACTCTCTCTTGAAAGCATCCAGAGAACCTGCCTCCACCGCCCTCTGAGGCAGAGAATTCCACAGACTCACAACTCTCTGTGAGAACAAGTGTTTCCTCGTCTCCGTTCTAAATGGCTTACCCCTTATTCTTAAACTGTGTGTGGCCCCTGGTTCTGGACTCCCCCAACATCGGGAACATGTTTCCTGCCTCTAGCGTGTCTAAACCCTTATATAATCTTATATGTCTCAATAAGGTCTCCTCTCATCCTTCTAAACTCCAGAGTGTACAAGCCCAGCTGCTCCATTCTCTCACTGTACAACCCACCCACACCATCCTGGCCACACACTCATCTCCCTGCTACCTTCAGGTAGAAGGTACAGGAGCCTGAAGACTACAACGACCAGGTTCAGGAATAGCTACTTCCCCACAGCCATCAGGCTATTAAACCTGGCTCGGACAAAACTCTGACCATTAATAACCCATTATCTGTTATTTGCTCTTTATCAGTTTATTTATTCATGTGTTGTAGTCAATGCCTACTATGTTCTGTTGTGCTGAAGCATAGCAAGAATTTCATTGTCCTTTCAGGGACACATGACAATAAACTCACTTGAACTTGAACTTGAACTTGGACATTCTCTCAGCATCCCGCCATCCCGCGAATTAACCCGTGGATCTACGCTGCACTCCCTCAATAAAGCGGAGATTGACAGGTTCTTGGTTAGTACGGGTGCCAGCGGTTATGGGGAGAAGGCAGGAGAATGGGGTTGAGGTTTGGGGTTGGGGGGGAAGGTGGATGGTGGATGGGGAGTGCACACCAGGGTGGGGGAAATAGAATAGAGTGGACCGCGATGGGAGGCCGATATAACCGTACTATTGAAGAGACCTTAGATAGGCACATGGATATGCAGGGAATGGAAAGGTCACAAGGTAATAAGGAATAGGAGTAGAATTAGGCCATTCAGCCCATCAAGTCTACTCCTCCATTCAATCATGGCTGATCTATCTCTCCCTCCTAACTCCATTCTCCTGCCTTCTCCCCATAACCCCTGATACCCGCACTAATCAACAATCTATCTATCTCTGCCTTAAATAGACAATAGACAATAGCTGCAGGAGTAGGCCATTCGGCCCTTCGAGCCAGCACCGCCATTCAATGTGATCATGACTGATCATCCACAATCAGTACCCCGTTCCTGCCTTCTCCCCATATCCCCTGACTCCGCTATCTTTAAGAGCCCTATCTAGCTCTCTCTTGAACATGATGCCCTCATGTTCTCATGTAAATGTCCTCATGCCCTCATATAAATATATCCACTGACTTGGCCTCCACAGCCCTCTGTAGTAGAATTCCACAGATTCACCACCCTCTGACTAAAGAAATTCCTCCTCATCTCCTTCCTAAAGGAATGTCCTTTAATTCTGAGGCTGTGACCTCTGGTCCTAGACTCTCCCACTAGTGGAAACATCCTCTCCACATCCAAGCCTTTCACTATTCTGTAAGTTTCAATGAGGTTCCCCCTCATTCTTCTAAACTCCAGCGAGTACAGGCCCAGTGCCGACAAACGCTCATCATATGTTAACCCACTCATTCCTGGGATTGTCCTTGTAAACCTGGAATATGGGGACTATGTGGCTTCAGACTTTATACTTTAGACATACAGCGCAGGAACAGGCCCTTCAGCCCACCGAGCCCACACCGACCAAAGATCTCCGCGTACACCAACACTATCCTACACACACTAGGAACAATTTACAATTTACTGAAGCCAATTAACCGACAAACATGTACGTCTTTGGAGTGTGGGAGGAAACCGGAGCACCCGGAGAACACCCACGCAGGTCACGGGGAGAACGTACAAACTCTGTACAGACAGCGCCCGTAGTCAGGATGGAACCCGGGTCGTGGACGTTTTAAGGCAGCAGCTCTACCCGCTGCACCACCGTGCAGGCAGATAAGTGTTGGGCTTGGCATCAAGTTCAGCACAGACATTATGGGTCGAAGAGTCTGTTCCTGTGCTGTTCCATGTTGTATGTTCCATGTTCCATGGTCTATGTTGTATGTTCCATGTTCTATGTTCTATGTTCAGTGTTCTATGTTCCCTGTTGTGTGTTCCATGTTCCCTGGTGCGTGTTCTATGTTCTGTGTTCTATGTTCCTGTTGTATATTCTATGTTGCATGTTCTGTTCTATGTTCCCTTATGCATGTTCTATGTTCCCTGATGTATTTTCTATATTCTATGTTCTATGTTCCCTGATGTATGTTCTATATTCTATGTTCTATGTTCCCTGTTGTGTGTTCCATGTCCCATGTTCCATGTTGTATGTTCTATGTTCTGGGTTCCATGTTCTATGTCCCATGTTCCATGTTGTGTGTTCCATGTTCTATGTTCCATGTTCCATGTTGTACGTTCCATGTTCTATGTTCCATGTTCTATGTTCCATGCCCCATCTTCCATGTTGTATGTTCCATGTTCTATGTTCCATGTTGTATGCTCTATATTCTATGTTCTATCCCACCTAGTGAGCAACAGGCTCTGAGGTCTCCATGTTTCTGTCATTTATAAGCCAGTGCAATACGAAGCAGGTCCCGACAGACACAGGCAGCAATAAAATATTAATCAGCTGTTAACTGACAAAGTAAATGCAATTAAACCCATGCCTAATGAAGATAGCGTGCGTTAAAAGCAGAGATACACATGCACAGTTCCAAGTACATTCATCATAATCAGCTGGTGAATTAGGTCTCATTACATTTCTGCCATCAGGTCTCATAAAAGATAAGAATATAAATAAAAGGTTTAAGAAGGAACTGCAGATGCTGGAAAAATCGACGCAAGACAAAAATGCTGGAGTAACTCAGCGGGTGAGGCAGCATCTATGGAGCGCAGGAATAGGCGACGTTTCGGGTCGAGACCCTTCTTCAGACTGAAGAAATTTCTCCTCATCTCCTTCCTACAAGGAACGTCCTTTAATTCTGAGGCTGTGATCTCTAGTCCTAGACTCTCCCACGAGTGGAAATAGCCTCAGTCTGAAGAAGGGTCTCGACCCGAAACGTCGCCTATTCCTTCTCTCCATAGATGCTGCCTCACCCGCTGAGTTTCCCCAGCATTTTCGTCTACCTTCAAATATAAATAAAAGCTTGTATTGACAGTGCCAGAGACCCTGGTTCAATCCAGACTACGGGTGCTGTCTGTATGGAGTTTGCACGTTCTCCCCATGACATAGAATCATAGAGTGATACAGTGTGGAAACAGGCCCTTCGGCCCAACTTGCCCACACCAGCCAACAATGTCCCAGCTACACTAGTCCCACCTGCCTGCGCTTGGTCCATATCCCTCCAAACCTGTCCTATCCATGTACCTGTCTAACTGTTTCTTAAACGTCGGGATAGTCCCAGCCTCAACTACCTCCTCTGGCAGCTTGTTCCATACGCCCACCACCCTCCGTGTGATAAAATCACCCCTCAGATTCCTATTAAATCTTTTCCCCTTCACCTTGAACCTATGTCCTCTGGTCCTCGATTCCCCTACTCTGGGCAAGAGACTCTGTGCATCTACCCGATCTATTCCTCTCATGATTCTGCACTCCATGGATTAGAGACCCAGCCTACTAAACCTCTCCCTATAGCTCACAACCTCTAGTCCTGGCAACATCCTTGTAAATCTTCTCTGTACCCTTTCCAGCTTGACGACATCTTTCCTGTAACACGGTGCCCAGAACTGAACACAACTCAACTGCATAGGTTTTCGCCGAGATCTTCGGTTTCCTCCCACACTCCAAAGATGTACAGGTTTGTAGGTTATTTAGCTTGGTATAATGTCAAATTGTCCCTAGTGTGTGTAGGAGAGTGTTAGCGTGCGGGGATCGCTGGTCGGGGCGGGCTCGGTGGGCTGAAGGGCCTGTTTCCGCGCTGTATCTCTAAACTAAAATACACTGCTGCCTCACGGAGCGCAGACATGGATTCAAACCTTCCGCCTAATGTCCATCCTGAATAATATGCCCCATCTGGGATGTCAGGACTTTCATATGAAGAAAGACTGGATAGACTCGGCTTGTACTCGCTAGAATTTAGGAGATTTAGGGGGGATCTTATAGAAACTTACAAAATTCTTAAGGGGTTGGACAGGCTAGATGCAGGAAGATTGTTCCCGATGTTGGGGAAGTCCAGGACAAGGGGTCACAGTTTAAGGATAAGGGGGAAATATTTTAAGACCGAGATGAGAAAAACATTTTTCACACAGAGAGTGGTGAATCTCTGGAACTCTCTGCCACAGAAGGTAGTTGAGGCCAGTTCATTGGCTATATTTAAGAGGGAGTTAGATGTGGCCCTTGTGGCAAAAGGGATCAGGGGGTATGGAGAGAAGGCAGGGATGGGATACTGAGTTGGATGATCAGCCATGATCATATTGAATGGCGGTGCAGGCTCGAAGGGCTGAATGGCCTACTCCTGCACCTATTTTCTATGTATCTATGTATCTAGACCCATTTGCTCCTTTTAAGATTATGGAAACAAAGAAACATCGTGGGAGGAAGGTTCTGACTGTCGAGCCTGTCTCTGCCTCTCAATATTTTATAAACCTCTATCAAGTTCCCCCTCAACCTCAAGGCAGAGTTTTCCCACACAAAACCCAACGGCAGAAGTTGAGGGGATAT
The DNA here is from genome assembly GCF_010909765.2 of Amblyraja radiata. Classification (NCBI taxonomy): domain Eukaryota; kingdom Metazoa; phylum Chordata; class Chondrichthyes; order Rajiformes; family Rajidae; genus Amblyraja; species Amblyraja radiata. The sequence goes on from NC_045959.1 coordinate 118,863,171, forward strand.
GTGATAAAGTATATACATTATGAGAGGCAGAGAACGGAGACGAGGAAACACTTTTTCACACAGAGAGTGGCGAGTCTGTGGAACTCTCTGCCTCAGAGGCCGGTTCTCTGGAAACTTTCAAGAGAGAGCTAGATAGGGCTCTTAAAGATAGCGGGGTCAGGGGATATGGGGAGAAGGCAGGAACGGGGTACTGATTGGGGATGATCAGCCATGATCACGTTGAATGGCGGTGCTGGCTCGAAGGGCCGAACGGCCTACTCCTGCACCTATGTTGCTGCAAGCTCCACAGACCACAACTCCACGGTGCCAAAGTCGGCAGTCCCAGCACTCCGGAGCTCCAACACATCGACCCCTGTAAGGCCGCGATGGAATCCACTGCTGTGCCGTTGCTGAAGCTGAGGCTCTGGCCGGTCTCCGGCAGGAAAGGCCGCGCCAATCCACGTGGTTGGCAGCGAGGGGGGGGGTGAAGATTCGGCTCGGAGAATAGTCGCATCCTCGACCAGGAAGTGACTAAGAAAACAGTTGCCCCCTCCCTCCTCCCCCCCACATAAATAAGACTAAAAGACCTCCAAAAACAAACGATAAGACAGACTAAAAATAACACAAAGAATGAAAGGACAGACAGCTGCAGGCGAGGCAGCCACACCCGATGGCAACACCACTCGAAATAGGAACCTGAGGGGCAATTTTTAGGTGGGTGTATGGAACAAGCTGCCGGAGGAGATAGTCGAAACAACAGACAATAGACAATAGGTGCAGGAGTAGGCCATTCGGCCCTTCGAGCCAGCACCGCCATTCAATGTGATCATGGCTGATCATCCACAATCAGTACCCCGTTCCTGCCTTCTCCCCATATCCCCTGACTCCGCTATCTCCAAGAGCCCTATCTAGCTCTCTTGCGAAAGTATCCAGAGAACCGGCCTCCACCGCCCTCTGAGGCAGAGAATTCCACAGACTCACAACTCTCTGTGTGAAAAAGTGTTTCCTCGTCTCCGTTCTAAATGGCTTACAGCTTATTCTTAAACTGTGTGTGGCCCCTGGTTCTGGACTCGCCCAACATCGGGAACATGTTTCCTGCCTCTAGCGTGTCCAAGCCCTTAATAGTCTTATATGTTTCAATAAGATCCTCTCTCATCCTTCTAAACTCCAGAGTGTACAAGCAAGTGATATATGAACACATAAAAGACATTTGGGCAGGAACATGGATCGGGCCGGTTTAGAGGGATATGGGCCAAACACAGTCAGGTGGGACTAGTGTAGATGGGGCATGTTGGTTAGCATGGATGAGTTGGGCCGAATGGCCTGTTACCGTGCTGTATGCCTCTATTACTCTGAATGGAAGCATAACTTATCTATCAGCTGCAGGCTTTCTTTTTTTTTTTATTATTGTGACAGAAGATGTTAGGATAATTCTGTCAAATGAAAGCTGCTTATTTTCCCTCTCATGACAAATTGTTCGTGTGTAGTGTAGATGTCTCCTTGCTTCAAACGCGAGTGAGATTACATTTACAGCTCTCGTTCAGTGCAGTTAGGATGTTAATTCCCTGAAAGTTTGGAGTTGTAATTAACGCTCAGTGGCATATCACACATTAATGTGTAGAGGTTCAGAGCGACCAAACTTTGAAGGTACACAAAAAAGCTGGAGAAACTCAGCGGGTGCAGCAGCATCTATGGAGCGAAGGAAATAGGCGACGTTTCGGGCCGAAACCCTTCTTCAGACTGAGGATCTTTGATCTGTCCTTTTCACACCTTGCCCGTCGAGACCCGTCCTCAGACTTCAGCCTGCCCCGCGGAGTTACTCCAGCATTTTGTGTCTACCTTCGGCGTAAACCAGCATCTGCAGTTCCTTCTTACACATGTCAATAGACAATAGACAATAGGTGCAGGAGTAGGCCATTCGGCCCTTCGAGCCAGTACCGCCATTCAATGTGATCATGGCTGATCATCCCCAATCAGTACCCCGTTCCTGCCTTCTCCCCATATCCCCTGATTCCACTATCTTTAAGATCCTTATCTAGCTCTCTCTTGAAAGTATCTAGAGAACCGGCCTCCACCGCCCTCTGAGGCAGAGAATTCCACAGACTCACAACTCTCTGTCACCTATCCATGTTCTCCACAGAAGCTGCCTGACCCGCTGAGTTACTCCAGCACTCTGTGTAACGTCACCTATCCATGTTCTTCACAGAAGCTGCCTGACCCGCTGAGTTACTCCAGCACTCTGTGAAACGTCACCTATCCATGTTCTCCACAGATGCTGCCTGAGCCGCTGAGATACTCCAGCACTCTGTGAAACGTCACCTATCCATGTTCTCCACAGATGCTGCCTGACCCGCTGAGTTACTCCAGCACTCTGCGAAACGTCACCTACCCATGTTCTCCACAGATGCTGCCTGAGCCGCTGAGTTACTCCAGCACTCTGGGACTCCTACATGCAGCACAACACAGAAGGGGTTACCATGCACGCTGCAGCTGCCTGGCTATCTCTGCAATCTGTGTCGGGCTGGCTGCACGCTACTGCCGGAGGCTGGTAGCAGTCAGACAGTAAGGAGCCAATGTGGAAGTTTGTTGTCGGAAGCCAAAAGGAAATCTGCATCAATGGAAGAACTGTTTCTATTCACCTTGGAATGGCGAAATGGCTTCAACTGGTAACTCAGTGTGGAAACAGGCCCTTCGGCCCAACTTGCCCACACCGGCCAACATGTCCCAGCTACACTAGTCCCACCTGCCTGTGCTTGGTCCATATCCCTCCAAACCTGTCCTATCCATGTACCTGTCTAAATCTTTCTTAAATGTTGGGATAGTCCCAGCCTCAACTACCTCCTCTGGCAGCTTGTTCCATACACCCGCCACCGTTTGTGTGAAAAAGTTACCACTCAGTGATGAATCTGTAGAAATCTTTGCCACAGAAGGTTGTGGAGGCCAAGTCAATGGATATTTTTAAAGCAGAGATAGATAGATTCTTGATTAGTACGGGTGTCAGGGGTTATGGGGAGAAGGCAGGAGAATGGGGTTAGGAGGGAGGGATAGACTTAGGATCCCACTTAGGAAACCTGAACGGAAACCTCTGGAGACTTTGCGCCCCACCAAAGGTTTCCGTGCGGTTCCCGGAGGTTGCAGGCGGTTGCCGGAGGTTGCAGGTAGTGGAAGCAGGTAGGGAGACTGACAAAAACCTCCGGGAACCTCCGGGAACCGCACGGAAACCTTGGGTTACTAACCATCCGTTAGTAATGGATGTAGTGGATGAGTATGTTGAACTCAGAATCCAAGCCGAGCCTTTGCCTCCAGAGGTTTCCATTCAGGTTTCCTAAGTGGGACAGGGGTATTATAAAATTGCTCATTTTCGCAGAGCAAGATCATGTTGAAAAAGGCTAATTCAGGTCTTTAGTAATAGATGTAGTACGATGAGTATATTGAACTCGGTATATAGATGAGTATATTGAACTCGGATACCAAGCCGAGCGTTTGCCCACGGCCTCTGTTTACTCAGTTGCCTTGGAGACCACAATGACAACGTTGGATCACTTTTCCTCGCTGTAGAGAATTGTGTTTATCAGTGGCCACATATTTATACATTAGCAACCTCCGCAATTATCAGTCACCACCACTGCACTACATTTTAATTTGTATTGTACATTTTGCCCATGGTTTTGTTGGACTGTTTAAGAAGTAACTACAGATGCTGGAAAAAAATCGAAGGTGGACAAAAATGCTGCAGAAACTCAGCGGGCGAGGCAACATCGATGGAGCGAAGGAATAGGTGAAGAAGGGTCTCGACCCGAAATGTCACCCAGTCCTTCGCTCCATAGATGCTGCCTCGCCCGCTGAGTTTCTCCAGCATTTTTGTCTACCTTCGACTGTTTTGGCTCTGTGGGTGTAGGTGCTGAATTCCCTTGCACTTCAAACCATTCATCAGCCACGGTGGCACAGCGGTAGAGATGCTGCCTCACAGCCTCAGAGACCCGGGTTCGATCCCGAGTACGGGTGCTGTCTGTATGGAGTTTGCACGTTCACCCTGTGACCTGCGCGGGTTTCCTCCCACACTCCAAAGACATGCAGGTGTGTAGGTTAATGGGCTTGGTAAAATTGTAAATTGTCCCCAGTGTGTGTGTGTGTGTGTGTAGGGTAGAGTTAGTGTGAGGTCGGAAATCACCGGTCGGTGTGGACTCGGTGGGTCGGCATGGACTCCAGCCCACCGAGTCCACGCCGACCAGCGATCCCCGCACACTAACACTATCCTACACGCACTGGTGACAATTTACCATTTTACCCAAGCCAATTAACCTACAAACCTACACGTCTTTGGAGTGTGGGAGGAAACCGGAGCACCCGGAGAAAACCCACGCAGGTCACGGGGAGAACGTGCAAACTCCGTACAGACAGCACCCGCAGTCAGGATCGAACCCGGGTCTCTGATGCTGTGAGGCAGTAACTCTACCGCTTGTGCCACCTTATGAAAAGTAAAATGATACTGCTTTTATCTCACTTACTGTAGCCATTTCAAGGGCATATCCAAGTGCTTTACCACAACTAAAGTGATTCTGAATCATCGTACCATTATAGCACGGGAAAGATGGCCACAAATGTGTACTCAAAGTGCCCACAATCAGTGCGATTTTGACATATTCATCCCTTTTAGTAACTTTGTGTTTGATTAAATGGCAGCCAGTATAATGTACCTGGAGGGCCTTATACATCCTTACAGTTTAGTTTATTGTCACGGGTACCGAGGTACACTGAAAAGCTTTTAGCGTAAGAAAGAACTGCAGATGCTGGTTTAAATCGAAGGTAGACACAAAGTGCTGGAGTAACTCAGCCGGTGAGGCAGCATCTCTGGAGAGAAGGAATGGGCGACGTTTCGGGTCGAGACCCTTCTTCAGACTGATGTTGTCGAGACCCTTCTTCAGACTGATCATCATGTTCGAAGAAGGGTCTCGACCCGAAACGTCGCCCATTCCTTTTCTCCAGAGGTGCTGCCTCAGCCGCTGAGTTACTCCAGCGTTTTGTGTCTACCAGTGAAAAGTGTTTGTTGCGTGCTAACCAGTCAGCGGAAAGACAATACATGATTATAGTACAGAAGAAGCCATTTACCAGGTATAATAATAATAATAATAATGGATGGGATTTATATAGCGCCTTTCTAATACTCAAGGCGCTTTACATCGCATTATTCATTCACTCCTCAGTCACACTCGGTGGTGGTAAGCTACTTCTGTAGCCACAGCTGCCCTGGGGCAGACTGACGGAAGCGTGGCTGCCAATCTGCGCCTACGGCCCCTCCGACCACCACCAATCACTCACACACATTCACACACAGGCAAAGGTGGGTGAAGTGTCTTGCCCAAGGACACAACGACAGTATGCACTCCAAGCGGGATTCGAACCGGCTACCTTCCGGTTGCCAGCCGAACACTTAGCCCATTGTGCCATCTGTCGTCCCGTATAGATGCATGATAAGGGAATAACATTTAGTGCAAACATTCATGTGTGAGGTCCCAGTGTGTGAGGAGTGGATGAGGAAGTGGGATACCATCCAACTAGTGTGAACGCTGGTCGGCGTGGACTCGATGGGCCGAAGGGCCTGTTTCCCAGCTGTATTTTTAAAATTAATCCCTGCTGGGAAACAGGAAGTCCACATGGACAGGGTTGGATTGGCCCACGATGTTTTCCGAGGCATTATAGTTGAATGAAGATGATCTAATTAAATGCTGAGCCTGGAATGTGGGTGAGGTTCAGTGCATGTAACCCACGGAGCATTGAGAATGGCCTCACAGAGTCATAGAGTGATACAGCATGGAAACAGGCCCTTCAGCCCATCTTGCCCACACCGCCCATCAATGTCCCAGCTAAAGGTACACAAAAATGCTGGAGAAACTCAGCGGGTGCAGCAGCATCTATGGAGCGAAGGAAATAGGTAACGTTCTTCAGTCTATGTCCCAGCTACACTAGTCCCACCTGCCCGCGCTATAACGATGGTAGGGGATCTTGTTGAAACATATAAGATTATTAAGGGCTTGGACACGCTAGAGGCATGAAACATGTTCCCGATGTTGGGGGAGTCTAGAACCAGGGGCCACACACAGTTTAAGAATAAGGGGTAAGCCATTTAGAACGGAGACGAGGAAACACTTTTACACACAGAGAGTTGTGAGTCTGTGGAATTCTCTGCCTCAGAGGGCGGTGGAGGCTGGTTCTCTGGATGCTTTCAAGAGAGAGTTAGTATAGTAGTATATCTTTATTGCCATTTTTCCTGAGTACTCACATACCCAGAGGAAACAAAAAAACATTGCTCAACTAGTGTCCATTCAGTGTGCAGTAAAAAATAAATAGAAATAAAAATACATATATCATGAACAAATTAAACACTCTACTCTCTACTAAACATCAACAGGCGTTCCGATCGGCAGCGGCACGACAGTGGCTCTGTCCAGGTTGGTGGTTGGTGCGCGATACTTTGGCAGGGGGCAAAGTCCGTTTATCATTCTTATAGCCTGCGGGAAGAAGCTGAGGAGCATCCTGCTGGTTTTGCAGCTAATGCTCCTGTACCTCTTCCCAGATGGCAGGATGGAGAATATGTGATGCGATGGGTGGTAGGGGTCTTTGATGATGGAGATGGCTCTGCTGATACATCTCTTCCTGTATATGTCCAGCAGGAAAGGGAGTGGAGCACCAATAATCCTGCTGGCGGTCTTAGATAGAGCTCTTAGGGATAGCGGAGTTAAGGGATATGGGGAGAAGGCAGGAACGGGGTACTGATTGGGGATGATCAGCCATGATCACATTGAATGGCGGTGCTGGCTCGAAGGGCCGAATGGCCTACTCCTGCACCTATTATCTATTGTCTATTGTCTATTGGTCCATATCCCTCCAAACCTGTCCTATCCATGTACCTGTCTAACTGTTTCTAAAATGTTGGGATAATCCCAGCCTCAACTACCTCCTCTGGCAGCTTGTTCCATACACCCGCCACCCTTTGTGTGAAAATGTTACCCTTCAGATTCCTATTACATCTTTTCCCCTTCACCTGAAATCCATGTGCTCTGAGAGAGACCTCATTGAGAGTGTGTGTTGGGAATGGAAGGCGTTGCCTGAACTCCCGCAGTTTACCCTTGTGCCAGAAACACCATCAAACCTCTATCCGCTTGGACAGTGGACGTGGAGAGGATGTTTCCACTGGTGGGAGAGTCTAGGACTAGAGGTCACAGCCTCAGAATTAAAGGATGTTCTTTTACGAAGGAGATGAGGAGGAATTTCTTTAATCAGAGGGTGGTGAATCTGTGGGATTCATTGCCACTGAAGGCTGTGGAGGCCAAGTCAGTGGATATGTTTAAAGGCAGAGATAGATAGATTTTTGATTAGTACGGGTGTCAGGGGTTATGGGGAGAAGGCAGGAGAATGGGGTTAGGAGGGAGAGATAGATCAGCCATGATTGAATGGCGGAGTTGACTTGATGGGCCGAATGGCCTAATTTGCTCCTATCACTTATGAACCTATGACCTTAAGGGTCAGTTTTGTTTTGGCATACACCATTAACATGGATGTATGAATATACAGCAGGTCCAGGAAGAACAATATGAGCAAGGTGAGATTGTCAGAATATTCCAATTTCTTGTGGCTAAAGGGATCAGGGGATATGGAGAGAAGGCAGGTACAGGATACTGAGTTGGATGATCAGCCATGACCTTATTGAATGGCGGTGCAGGCTCTAAGGGCCGAACGGCCTACTCCTGCACCTATTTTCTATGTTTCTATGTTTCTATGTCTCTTGGTAGGATGGAAATCTTGAGTTCACCATCAGAAAAAGAAGAATAGATCGGGTAGATGCACGGAGTCTCTTGCCCAGAGTAGGGGAATCGAGGACCAGAGGACATGGGTTCAAGGTGAAGGGGAAAAGATTTAATAGGAATCTGAGGGGTAACTTTTTCTCACAAATGGTGCTGGGTGTGTGGAACAAGCTGCCAGAGGAGGTAGTTGAGGCTGGGACTATCCCATCGTTTAAGAAACAGTTAGACAGGTACATGGATAGGACAGGTTTGGAGGGATATGGACCAAGCCCAGGCAGGTGGGACTAGTGTAGCTGGGACATGTTGGCCGGTGTGGGCAAGTTGGGCTGAAGGGCCTGTTTCCACACTGTGTCACCATGGCAAGGTAAGAAGGAATAAAATTGGAGAACATTTTTTATCCGCATATAACCTATTCAAACGCAAATGAAGATGAATGGAGGAGATGGAATTAATGTCCTTCAAAGTCAAGTGGTTTAGATACTGAAATCCAGCATTGCCTGCACTTCTAATATCAGCTTGCTGCAATTCTCCAAGAGCTGTGAGATCCAACAGCAAGAATAACTAACGTGGGTTAGTATTTTAGCAGATTGTTCGTGGACAATTACAAAAAGCATAAAGCATGCAGTCTATTAAAATGTTTAAGAAAGAACTGCAGATGCTGGAAAAAAAATCGAAGGCAGACAAAAAAGCTGGAGAAACTCAGCGGGTGAGGCAGCATCTATGGAGAGAAGGAATAGGTGACGTTTCGGGCTGAGACCCTTCTTCAGACTGAGGATATTTCCACTCGTGGGAGAGTCTAGGACTAGAGGTCACAGCCTCAGAATTAAAGGACGTTCTTTTAGGAAGGAAATGTCTTCAGTCTGAAGAAGGGTCTCGACCCGAAACGTCGCCCATTCCTTCGCTCCATAGATGCTGCCTCACCCGCTGAGTTCATCCAGCATTTTTGTCTACCTTCAGTCTATTAAAATGATTATTTTAATGTCAAAAGCTGGTGAGTCATTGGTGTCTTTGAGTGTTTAATGGGATGTGGTACCCACACACTCTCCATTAAGTGCCCCCCTTTCTACAACACAGTGACTCCAGCCGCACTCCGCATTTAGTTATGCCCACTATGCAGGTAATGCTCTTTAGCTTGGATGTTTAATTATCTTTAGCAAAGTTTGCGTTTCCGGTGAACAACTTTAGAAGGATGAGAGGGCATCTCATTGAAATATATAAGATTATTAAGGGTTTGGACATGCAAGAGGCAGGAAACATGTTCCCGATGTTGGGGGAGTCCAGAACCAGGGGCCACACAGTTTAAGAATACGGGATAAGCCATTTAGAACGGAGACGAGGAAACACTTTTTCACACAGAGAGTTGTGAGTCTGTGGAATTCTCTGCCTCAGAGGGCGGTGGAGGCAGGTTCTCTGGATACTTTCAAGAGAGAGCTAGATAGGGCTCTTAAAGATAGTGGAGTCAGGGGATATGGGGAGAAGGCAGGAACGGGGTACTGATTAGGGATGATCAGCCGTGATCACATTGAATGGCGGTGCTGGCTCGAAGGGCCGAATGGCCTACTCCTGCACCTATTGTCTATTGTCTATTGTTTATTGTCTTCAAGTGTCATACTGTACTTCCACTGAAGATGAAATGTGGTGCAGAAATACAGTTACAGCGAGAAAGGAATGAGATATCGCTATTGATTGAAGATATAGATGAGATACAGAATATTGATGCCTTTAACTTCAAGTAACCCTTGCATTCCCTCTCTCTCTCCCTCCCTCTAATTTCTTCAGTCTTCAGTTCTTCAGGGTGGTGAATCTGTGGGATTCTTTGCCACAGACGGCTGTGGAGGCCAAGTCAGTGGATATTTTTCAGGCAGAGATAGATAGATTCTTGATTAGTACGGGTGTCAGAGGTTATGGGGAGAAGGCAGGAGAATGGGGTTAGGAGGGAGAGATAGATCAGCCACGATTCAATGGCGGAGTAGACTTGATGGGCCGAATGGCCTAATTCTGCTCCTATGTCTTATAACCTTATGATCCTCTCCCACTAGGATGACAGGACTGTCAAATGCTGAGAGAATGGACCCCAAACGTCACCTATTCCTTCGCTCCATAGATGCTGCCTCACCCACTGAGTTTCTCCAACATTTTTATCCACCTTCGATTTTTCCAGCATCTGCAGTTCGTTCTTTAACATTTCCTATCCCAATAACCTTCTGCAAGCAAAGTAATTGTTGCAATCAGCCTCCTGATTATTTTCGGAGCTAATCCTTCCTGCCCTTGTGTTGAATAAAATATGATAAAGATAATTTTACTTTGCAATTCTCAATTATAATATTTTATAATTTTTGTCTCCATTGTGTTCACCTTCTCTGTTGAGGAGCACAATTCAGGCGTGACCTGATCATAAACTGTAGCTTAAAGAGGTTTCAATAGACAATAGACAATAGGTGCAGGAGTAGGCCCTTCGAGCCAGCACCGCCATTCAATGTGATCATGGCTGATCATCCACAATCAGTACCCCGTTCCTGCCTTCTCCCCATATCCCCTGACTCCGGTATTTTTAAGAGCCCTCTCTAGCTCTCTCTTGAAAGTATCCAGAGAACCTGCCTCCACCGCCCTCTGAGGCAGAGAATTCCACAGACTCTGTGAGAAAAAGTGTTTCCTCGTCTCCGTTCTAAATGGCTTCCCCCTTATTCCTAAACTGTGTGGCCCCTGGTTCTGGACTCCCCCAACATCGGGAACATGTTTCCTGCCTCTAGCGTGTCCAAACCCTTAATAATCTTATATGTTTCAATAAGATGCCCTCTCATCCTTCTAAACTCCAGAGTGTACAAGCCCAGCTGCTCCTAAAGAGGTTTCCATAGGAATCCAACAAATGCTCAGTAAAAACGCAAACTGCTGGAGCAACTCAGCGGGTCAGGCAGCACCTGTGGAGGGAATGGATACGTGATTAGGCCATTCAGCCCATCAAGACTACTCCTTCATTCAGTCATGGCTGATCTATCTCCCTCACCTAACCCTATTCTCCTGTCCACAGACAGCATGTGGCTACTTTCTGTGAAGATGTATAATGTGGATAAATGTGAGGTTATCCACTTTGGTGGCAAAAACAGGAAAGCAGACTATTATCTAAATGGACCGATTAGGAAAAGGGGGAGATGCAACGAGACCTGGGTGTCATGGTACACCAGTCATTGAAAGTAGGCATGCAGGTGCAGCAGGCAGTGAAGAAGGCGAATGGTATATTAGCATTCATAGCAAAAGGATTTGAGTATAGGAGCAGGGAGGTTCTACTGCAGTTGTACAGGGTCTTGCTGAGACCACACCTGGAGTATTGCGTACAGTTTTGGTCTCCTAATCTGAGGAAAGACATTCTTGCCATAGAGGGAGTACAGAGAAGGTTCACCAGACTGATTCCTGGGATGTCAGGACTTTCATATGAAGAAAGACTGGATAGACTCGGCTTGTACTCGCTAGAATTTAGAAGATTGAGGGGGGATCTTATAGAAACTTACAAAATTCTTAAGGGGTTGGACAGGCTAGATGCAGGAAGATTGTTCCCGATGTTGGGGAAGTCCAGAACAAGGGGTCACAGTTTAAGGATAAGAGAGAAATCTTTTAGGACCGAGATGAGGAAAACATTTTTCACACAGAGAGTGGTGAATCTCTGGAATTCTCTGCCGCAGAAGGTAGTTGAGGCCAGTTCGTTGGCTATATTTAAGAGGGAGTTAGATGTGGCCCTTGTGGCTAAAGGGATCAGGGGGTATGGAGAGAAGGCAGGGATGGGATACTGAGTTGGATGATCAGCCATGATCATATTGCATGGCGGTGCAGGCTCGAAGGGCCGAATGGCCTACTCCTGCACCTATTTTCTATGTTTCTATGTTTCTATGTTTCTATGTATTCTGGGGAGGGGGATTCTGCCAGAAAGCCATACAGTGTGGAAACAGGCCCTTCGGCCCAACTTGCCCACACTACCAACATGTCCCGCCTACATTAATCCCACCCGCCTGCGTTTGGCCCACATCCCTCTACAAGGATGGAGAATTCATTGCCACAGATGGCTGTGGAGGCCAAGTCAGTGGATATTTTAAAGGCAGAGGTAGATAGATTCTTGATTAGTACGGGTGTCAGGGGTTATGGGGAGAAGGTAGGAGAATGGGGTTAGGAGGGAGAGATAGATCAGCCAATTGATGGGCCGAATGGCCTAATTCTTCTCCTATCATGAACCTACTCAATCCATGCACTTGTCTAAATGACGTAGTCTAAGTGTTCAATAGAGTTTCTATTGTCACATGTGCAAACACACTGTGTACTACTTGCCTTCCACACAGGCCAGCAAAGTACTGCCACACACAAGCACATTAGAAAAAAACTTAAAACATTGAAACAAAGACAATAGGTGCAGGAGTAGGCCATTCGGCCCTTCGAGCCAGCACCGCCATTCAATATGATCATGGCTGATCATCCCCAATCAGTTCCTGCCTTCTCCCCAAATCCCTTAATTCCTTTGTGGGCCTGTCCCACTTAGGCAACTGTTTAGGCGACTGCAGGAGACTATGCGGGTGGTTGCCGGGGAGTCGCCTTCATGGTCGTGAGGAGTTCCCGCATTCTGGGAACTAGTCGCGGCCTCATTATGTTCGCCGCGAGTTTTTCGACATGTTGGTAAATTAGCGGCGACTGGATAGAAGCCGCCACGGAGAGTAGCGAGAATTCTCATGCCGTAGGTGGGTCGTCAGTTTGTTGCACCACGGTGGAGAGAGTGGAGAGCATAAAGTTCCTCGGTGTGCAAATCACAGACAGTCTCACCTGGTCCAGGAACACCACTGGGATTGTCAAACGGGCCCATCAGCGACTGCACTTCCTTAGGAAACTCAAACAGGCCTCACTCCCCACCAACATCCTCAGGACTTTCTACAGGGGTACAGTGGAGTCTGTACTCACGTACTGCATAAATACGTGGTACTCCAACTGCAACTGCTCAGACAGGAGGCTCTGCAGAGGGTAGTGATGGGGAGCAGAGAGGATCGTTGGCGTCTCCCTACCCTCGGTACAAGAACTGTTCCAGAGCCGCTGACTGAAAAAAGCACTGAGAATAGTGCTTTATCCCCGAACAAGTTAGGGCTTTATTCTTTGGAGCACAGAAGGTTAAGGGGGGACTTGATAGAGGTTTTTAAAATGATGAGAGGGATAGACAGAGTTGACGTGGAAAAGCTTTTCCCACTGAGAGTAGGGAAGATTCAAACAAGGGGACATGACTTGAGAATTAAGGGGCTGAAGTTTAGGGGTAACATGAGGGGGAACTTCTTTACTCAGAGAGTGGTAGCTGTGTGGAATGAGCTTCCAGTGAAGGTGGTGGAGGCAGGTTCGTTTTTATCATTTAAAAATAAATTGGATAGTTATATGGATGGGAAAGGAATGGAGGGTTATGGTCTGAGCGCAGGTATATGGGACTAGGGGAGAATACGTGTTCGGCACGGACTAGAAGGGTCGAGATGGCCTGTTTCCGTGCTGTAATTGTTATATGGTTATATGGTTATATGGTTAATAGCTAAGGACAAACTGCACCCCCTCCACATACACTTGGATCTCCTGCCATCAGGCAAGAGATATCGCAGCATCAAAGCCCGGACTACAAGACTGCTAAACAGCTTCCTACCACAGGCTGTGAGGCTGCTAAACAGTCACTCTGTACTCAGTCACTTGATTCTGCGGCTGGCACGGACACTTTAATAATACTGTTTGATGTGTTATATGGACCTGTGTCTGAAATAAAGCTTTAATAATAACTCTGGCACTGGCCACTTTAATAACTGGCACTGGCCACTCAAATCAGCTGCCCCGGACATTTTAATGATTGTTTTTACTGTATTTTAATGTTGCTGTTTTACCTGCTTTTAACTATTTATACTGTTCCATCAGGGACTGGATTGTTTTTACAGTTATTATGTGTGAAATGTTTAAGTTTCATGTGCGATGCTCCGATATTCCCCGGGAAACGTCTTGTCATTTTGCACTGTACAACTGTTGCTTTGCAAGGTGACAATAAAGGTTAATTGATTGAAGGTTCTCGTAGGTTGAAGCCGGTGCTGACTGGTGAATTTCATTGGCTCATTGGGGAAAAAAACGTAAGCAGTAGTTTTCAGAACCAAGGATAACCGATCGGTAACATTAAATATCCTCCGAGCTTCACAGCCGTGTATCTCTGGCTTCTTAAAAGTTGTCTCCACTCCTTCTCCCCCCTTCTACCCCCCCCCCTCCCCCCATTTTAAAGGACTTCAGTGACCCTTCCCATACACTGTGTTTTCACACTGTGTTTTAATTACAGCGCCACCCTTCCTGTTCCACGCGGTGTGTGTCTGTATCACAGTGGCCTTGCACCGTGTGAATAACACTCAGACAGCGCTCCCCCCACTTGCCCTGTCCCCCGCCTGTATAACGGGCTGGTGAAGGAAGTTGTGTGTGTGTGTGTGTGTGTGTGTGTGTGTGTGTGTGTGTGTGTGTGTGTGTGTGTGTGTGTGTGTGTGTGTGTGTATGCGTGTGTGCGCGCATGTGCGTGTGTGTGTGTGTGTGTGTGCGTGTGTGTGCGCACGTGCGTGTGTGTGTGCGTGTGTGTGTGTGTGTGCGTGCGTGCATGTGCGTTCGTGCATACGTGCGTGTGTGTGTGCGTGTGTGTGTGTATGTGTGTGTGCCTGTGTGTGTGTGTGCGTGTGTGCGTAGGTGTGTGTGTGTGTGTGTGTGTGTATGCGTGTGCGTGTGTGCGTGTGTGTGCGCATGTGCGTGTGTGTGTGCATGTGTGTGTGTGTGCGTGTGTGTGTGCGTGCGTGTGTGTGTGTGTGTGCGTGCGTGTGCGTGCGTGCGTGCGTGCGTGTGCGTGTGTGTGTGTTCCACTCTGACAGTCGCCGTTCCTGTCGCTGGTTTTTCAGGCGACTGCCAGCCACTTGACAGTCTGTATACATACTTCGGTGATAAAAACGTCTTCGAATCAGATTCACAACTCTCTGGGTGTAATCCCCAATTAACAGAGTCGAATCAGTTGCTGATATTTTTGTTGAGTTAGGCAAACTCTCAAATTGTTAGTTCCCAATAAACTTTTCTTCCAACATGTAATAAGTTTGCTAGCCCCCTGCAAGGAGGCAGTGTGTAAAAACATCATGGAAACAGAGCATGCCGCAAATACTCAGCGGGTCAGCGCTCATGTTGACACTAGTGTTTTTCATTAGAAGTTCCCCTAGACTAATGCCCATTGAGTTCAGTGTGATTAGAGGCTCAGGCACTCACTTTGTCCACTTGAATGCCTGATTGAAAGATGCAGCAACGAAACAGGCCATTCGGCCCATTGAGTGAAGAGTGTTATATTGTCATATGTTCCAAAATTCTTAGGCTGCCTTTGGTCATGGTGCTATTCCCTATATGGAGGACGCCTGTGCGTGACTTTGTTTAACGTGGGGAGACTGGTGCACAGACAGCCACCCCACGGTCCTTGACAGATCTGGGTCAGGATCCAGTGGCGTGGAGTCCAAGACGACCGGAGACCCTTTTCTGCTGCAGCCTTCATCCACCTTCCCAGCCGTTGTGACGCTCCACTAAGGTCAGCCATCGTCCTCTGCCTGTTCCACTGTTGAGGTCTTGGTTGGATTGGCTCTTTGTCAGGGACCTCCCCCTCGACCTTCCCGCCATGGGTGGCCCTACCAGGAGCATAGCTCCAGACGGCATCGCTCTCAGGATCTCAGGTCCACGCAAGATTCTCCACCACGACAAGGTGACAACCCACGGAGAAGTTCCAAAATAGAGCAACGAAATTCACACTTGCAGCAGCACAACAGATGTGTAAACATAGTCATCTGTAAAACCCATAAAATAAACACAAATAGTTCAGTGTATGTACATACACATGTATGTATATGTATAAAACACAAGAGAGGAATAGATTGGGTAGATGCACAGTCTCTTGCCTAGAGTAGGGGAATCTGTGGAATTCTTTGCCACAGAAGGCTGTAGAGGCCACGTCAGTGGATATATTTAAGGCCGAGATAGATAGATTCTGAAGAAGGGTCTCGACCCATAACATCACCCATTCCTTCTCTCCAGAGATGCTGCCTGTCCCACTGAGTTACTCCAGCTATTTGTGTCCATCTTCGGTTTAAGCCAGCATCTGCAGTTCCTTCTTACACATACATAGATAGATTTTACTTCAGAGTCACGTGAGTGACTACGTGAAGAACCCCGCTTACGACGCATGCGTGTCATATCGCATACACGCATTGAACGAGTCGCACCTGGGGAGGACGTCCCCTTGAACGGGAGAACTGAAAAAGCCGACGGACGGCAGGTAAGTGACTCTGCATTTCACCCTGTGTAGGAAATGGACAGAGCAACGCGTAGAAAGGCTGTAAAGAAGCTGCAGGACGTCAGTGGCGAAGGTGCCGGGGACCTGCAGCAGCAGCCGCCGGCACAGGCAACTTGTATGGAGACATCAGCTGTGCCGGATTTAAACCCCGCGCCGGGAAAATTAAATCCTAGACCGGCCGGGAAGGCAAAGTGCAAAGTACATCACTGCGAAAGTGATGTGGAGAAACAGCCTCCGGATAATACTTACCGATACCAGAGTAAGGATGAGCAGCTGCAGGATATAGCGCAGCCAGCAGCGGCCACTTTCGCGGAGCTGGGAAACCGGTACGAGTGGCTGCAGCATGTTCGGCCGTCAGCGACAGTTGCCGGGGAGTACCGGGACTGCGAGCAATGGCATAATTATATGGGGCGGCCGGGAGCGACCAGTGCCTGTAGGCATGGGGACCGGCTGCGGCAAAAACCGCATGCGACTAGTGCCCGAGAGCACGAAGGTCGGCAGGAGCGGTTGTTGGAGAAACTTCTCCAGAGTGGCAGGCTCCAGGATATGGACGATAACCACAGTGGCAAAGGTGTAAGTCCCTCAGCAGATTACCATAAAGGGCTGCTTGACATTGAAGAGGGTGTTGAAGGGCTGCCTGTGTCAGATTCTGAACTAGAGATGGACCCACATTCCCATATGGAGGACGAGGAAACCAAGTTGCTGGACATGGTAGGGCAATACTTTCAGCAAGAACAGACTGGCAAAGATCTAGAGGCCAGGATGGCTGCCAGCATTGAGTACATGTCTACACATCACCTGCAAGCCAATACCTTTGCTGAGGTGTTGGCAAGACATTTACCTCCGGGAAATTGTGGGGCTCTGAATGTGGCCAGTGTTAACCAAAGTATTTGGAGACACGTTGGTCAGGCAATCAGGAGTCAGGATATAAAAATTCAAAACGCTCTGAAAGGTCTCTCGGCGGGCATAACAGCCTTGGGCCGTACGCTAGAGAACGTAGACATGACGAATTACCATAAAGATGCTTTAGCGCTTTTTTGCAACGTTCAATTTGAACTTAATAATATAAGGAAGGGAGCTATTCAGCCAGCTCTGGATCCAAAGTTTGCAATCCTGTGCAAGCAAAAAGCTATAAAACCCCAAACCTTGTTGTTTGGTGGTGACCTGTCGAAACAGGTCAAAGATTTGGTAGAGGAGGCCAAGACTTTGGGCCTAATCAGAGCGGCCAAAGGATATCTTGGCAAACGATATCAACCTTATGGGCCTCCTAAAAAAGGTAGTACTTATACTTATAGTACGAGAAATTGGAGAGAGGCCAGAGGTAACCAGCAGCAGCGGCCTTTTTTAGGGGTTGGCCCGGGACGCCCACTGTGGAAGATGCGCAAGCCTCCACTTCAACATCTACCCCACCCTCAACCTCAAGGCCCTCCGCAACCACGGTTGAAACCAAGAAAGTAACTAAATTTCCACCGATAACCATGGAGGTAGGTGGGTCTGTGCCTCCAGAATTAATAAGGAGCACGGAAGTTGGAGGGAGGTTGCAATTTCATTTGGAAGCATGGTGTAATATAACTATGGACAGATATATCCTTAGCAGTATTAAGGGATATCTGATAGAGTTTATACACATACGAAACCCTCCAGTACAACATACACCGGACAGAATATACATGCTTACCAAATTATAACAAGCTAAAGCTCACATAGAACTACAAAGGTTGTTCACTAAAGGAGTAATTGAAATGACCAAACATGAACAACAGGAATTTGTCTCAAACATATTTATTAGACATAAGAAAGATGGGGGTTGCCGTATTATTATTGATTTATCAACGCTTAACAATTTTGTACAATATGTTCATTTTAAAATGGATACTTTTAGCACTGCTACAGAGTTAGTTTTAGCGGGCTACTTTATGGCAAGTATTGATCTTCAAGATGCTTACTATACGATACCCATCAGAGGTGAACACAGGCGGTTTTTGAAATTTAACTGGATGGGACAGCTTTGGCAATACAAGGCGCTGCCAAACGGTCTAACATCAGGTGTGGTCTCACTAGGGCTCTGTACAACTGCAGATGGACCTCTTTGCTCCTATACTCAACTCCTCTTGTTATGAAGGCCAACATGCCATTCGCTTTCTTCACTGCCTGCTGTACCTGCATGCTTACTTTCATTGGTACACAAAAATGCTGGAGAAACTCAGCGGGTGCAGCAGCATCCATGGAGCGAAGGAAATCGGCAACGTTTCGGGCGAATTTCCGATTCTCCAGCATCTGCAGTTCCATCTTAAACTGCTTACTTTCATTGACTGATGAACAAGGACCCCCAGATCCCGTTGTACTTCCCCTTTTCTCCATTCTCTCAGCATATGACAGTCCCGCCATCCTGGGAATTAACCTGGTGAACCTAGGCTGCACTCCCTCAATAGCAAGTCATCATGAACTATTCATTTTATACAGCGCCGGCAATTCCTTGGGCCTTCAGTTTCGCTTCAGCTTGCTGCAGACAGAATTGCCACTTTCACATTAAAATTCAAGAAAAATTATATGTGTTGAGCAGAAAGCAGAGGAGAGATGCTGATGTAAATGAGCCCTCTCACGCGGCAGTGGACTGATGCTTGAGTGCATGGCGTGTGGGATTGAAGAGATGAGAGGACAGACTTTTAACAGTTTTATACATCATCTGATTAATTAGTACAATTATGCTAAAGGGTAATATAGAAATTACACAGTGGCAGGGCATCTAGGGCGACCAGGACTCATGCTAACAGCAACCATGTTCAGTAAGCATCCATTGTGACTAAGCTGGGAGCAGGAGCCTAGTGTAGGGAGGAGGGGGAGGGGGGGGGGGGGGGGGGGGGGGGGAAGAGCGAGGAGCATTTGATGTTTAAATAAGATAATTGGGATGTTTTCAAGAGAGAGTTACTGTCGATACAGCTCTTAGGGCTAACGGAATCAAGGGATATGGGGAAAAAGCAGGAACGGGGTACTGATTGTGGATGATCAGCCATGATCACATTGAATTGAACAGAGTTGTGAGTCTGTGGAGTTTTCTGCCTCAGAGGGCGGTGGAGGCAGGTTCTTTAGATACTTTCAAGAGAGAGCTAGATAGGGCTCTTGAAGATAGCGGAGTCAGGGGATATGGGGAGAAGGCAGGAACGGGGTACTGATTGGGGATGATCAGCCATGATCACATTGAATGGCGGTGCTGGCTCGAAGGGCCGAATGGCCTACTCCTGCACCTATTGTCTATTGTCTATTGAAACCTCTTTAAGCTACAGTTTATGATCAGGTCACGCCCGAATTGTGCTCCTCAACAGAGAAGGTGAACACAATGGAGACAAAAATTATAAAATATTATAATTGAGAATTGCAAAGTAAAATTGGATTTATCATCTTTTATTCAACACAAGGGCAGGAAGGATTAGCTCAGAAAATAATCAGGAGGCTGATTGCAACAATTGCTTTGCTTGCAGAATGTTATTGGGATAGGAAATGTTAAAGAACGAACTGCAGATGCTGGAAAAATCGAAGGTGGATAAAAATGCTGGAGAAACTCAGCGGGTGAGGCAGCATCTATGGAGCGAAGGAATAGGTGACGTTTGGGGTCCATTCTCTCAGCATATGATACTTATGATACTCTCTGGATATTTTCAAGAGAGAGCTAGACAGGGCTCTTAAAGATAGCGGAGTCAGGGGATATGGGGAGAAGGCAGGAATGGGGTACTGATTGGGGATGATCAGCCATGATCACATTGAATGGCGGTGCTGGCTCGAAGGTTCGAATGGCCTACTCCTGCACCTATTGTCTATGTTTCTATAATACAGATCTTCAGTACAAACAGCTTCATATAGACACAAAATGCTGGAGTAATTCAGCGGCACAGGCAGCATCTCTGGAGAGAAGGAATCATTTTAGATGCACAGAGCCTCTTGCCCAGAGTAGGTGAATTGAGGCCCAGAGGACATGGGTTCAAGGTGAAGGGGAAACGATTTGGGGCGTAACATTTCCACACAGAGGGTGGTTGGTGTATGGAACAAGCTGCCAGAGGAGGTAGTTGAGGCTGGGACTATCCCAATGTTTAAGAAACAGTTAGACTGGTTCATTGATAGGACAGGTTTGGAGGGATATGGACCAAATGTGGGCAGGTGGGACTAGTGTAGCTGGGACATGTTGGCTGGTGTGGGCAAGTTGGGCCGAAGGACTTGTTTTCACGCTGTATCACTCTTTGACTCCATGAATGAGTGACGTTTCTGGTCGAGACACTTCTTCATACTAGTTTGACTGTCCTCCTGATTAAATCTTATCTTTGTGTGCTTCTTTGTCCACTTCTCCCAGCTAACAAATGCTCTAATCTACACTTTCCTTGAGCTTCATACCCTGTGATCTCTCGTTTTCACACCTTACCCTTCCATGTCTCTGTGTCTCCCTCTCCCCCGACTCTCAGTCTGAAGGTTCTCAACCCGAAACGTCACCCATTCCTTCTCTCCAGAGATGCTGCCTGTCCCGTTGAGTTACTCCAGCACTTTGTGTCCATGTTCGGCGTAAACCAGCATCTGCAGTTCCTTCCCACACAGCTTCATTTCTGGTTGGAAAGTTGGAAGCCAACAACTGTGATTGTTCCGATAGTTTTAATTCAGTGGGATAGGTCACAATCAGAGCCAATCTCTCCTTAACTGAGAGGGCGTTGCCAGAACACGAGGGTGTGAGCT
The DNA here is from genome assembly GCF_010909765.2 of Amblyraja radiata. Classification (NCBI taxonomy): domain Eukaryota; kingdom Metazoa; phylum Chordata; class Chondrichthyes; order Rajiformes; family Rajidae; genus Amblyraja; species Amblyraja radiata. The sequence continues at coordinate 118,884,009 of NC_045959.1, forward strand.
ACAGGGAGAGGTTGAGCAGTCTTGGACTCTATTCCATGGAGCACAGGAGGATGAGGGTTCTCCACTTTCCTCGTAACAAGAGGAGTTGAGTATAGGAGCAAAGAGGTCCTTCTGCATTTGTACAGAGCCCTAGTGAGACCACACCTGGAGTATTGTGTGCAGTTTTGGTCCCCTAATTTGAGGAAGGACATTCTTGCTATTGAGGGAGCCCAGCGTAGGTTCACCAGGTTAATTCTCGGGATGGCGGGACTGTCATATGCTGAGAGAATGGAGCGGCTGGGCTTGTACACTCTGCAATTTAGGATGAGAGGATATCTCATTGAGTTCCTGCCTTCTCCCCATATCCCCTGACTCCGCTATCTTTAAGAGCCCTATCTCGCTCTCTCTTGAAAGTATCCAGAGAACCGGCCTCCACCGCCCTCTGAGGCAGAGAATTCCACAGACTCACAACTCTCTGTGAGAAACAATGTTTCTCATCTCCATTCTAAATGGCTTACCCCTTATTCTTAAACTGTGGCCCCTGGTTCTGGACTCCCCCAACATGGGGAACATGTTTCCTGTCTCTAGCATGTCCAAATCCTTAATAATCTTATACCTTTCAATAAGATGCCCTCTCATCCTTCTAAACTCCAGAGTATACAAGCCCAGCCGCTCAGCATATGACAGTCCAGCCATCCCGGGAATTAACCTTGTAAACCGACACTGCACTCCCTCAATAGCAAGAATATCCTTCCTCAAATTAGGGGACCAAAACTGCACACAATACTACAGGTGTGGTCTCACTAGGGCTCTGTACCTCAATAGTTTAGTTACCTCAGTCTCTAATGGAACTAATGATCTGCATTTGCAAGTATATCTCTCACAATGCTGTTCTTTGAAGCTGACGTTACTCTGCCTGTAACAAATCCAAATGTCAGTGGAGCCAGGATATATCGGAATGGACAGGATGTGAAATATTGGATTTGTGCCACCGTTAGTTACAAATTCAAGAAAGGTCAGCTTAAATTTACATCTAGAGCACCGAATATCTTCAGACTGTCAAAATATGCTGAGTCAACCAAGATGGATGAGTGATAAATATAGAAATAGTCACACAGTGTGGAAACAGGCCCTTCGGCCCATCTTGCCCACTCCAGCCAACATGTCCCAGCTACACTAGTCCCACCTGCCTGCGCTTGGTCCACATCCCTCCAAACCTGTCCTATTCATGTACCTGTCTAACTGTTCTCTGCCTCAGTGGAGGCCGGTTCTCTGGATACTTTCAAGAGAGAGCTAGATAGGGCTCTTAAAGATAGCGGAGTCTGAGGATATGGGGAGAAGGCAGGAACGGGGTACTGATTGGGGATGATCAGCCATGATCACATTGAATGGCGGTGCTGGCTTGAAGGGCCGAATGGCCTACTCCTGCACCTATTGTCTATTGTTTCTTAAAATAGAAGATTTTAAGGGAAGTTGAGGCTGGGATAGTCCCAGCCTCAACCACCTCCTCCGGCAGCTCGTTCCATACACCCACCTTAAATAGTTACCCCTCAGATTCCCATTAAATCGTTTCCCCTTCACCTTGAACCTACGTCCTCTGGTCCTCGATTCCCCTACTCTGTGCGAGAGACTCTGTGCATCTACCCAATCAATTCTCCTCGTGATTTTGTACACATAGTGTGTGGTCGGAAACAAAATACTAGGAACATATGGGAGGCCGCATGTGAGGCTGCATAGTAAGATGAGAGTCCGCGGCATCAAAGGGCAGATACTAGCGTGGATAGCAGGTTGGCTGGGTGGCAGAAGACAAAGAGTGGCAATAAAGGGGGCTTTTTCTGGTTGGCTGCCAGTGACTAGTGGAGTTCCACAGGGCTCGGTGTTGGGCCCGCTACTCTTCACGTTGTATATTCATGATGTGGACGAGGGGATTGAAGGCTTTGTGGTCATGTTTGCGGATGATACAAAAATAGGTGGAAGGGGCAGGTAGTGTAGAGAAAGCAGGGACTCTGCAGAAGGACTTGGACAGGTTGGGAGAGTGGGCAGTGAAGTGGCAGATGGAATATAGTGTCGCAAAGTGTGGAGTCACGCATGTTGGTCATAGGAATAAAGGCGTAGACTATTTTCAATATTGACAGAGAATCCAGATATCGGAGGTGCAAAGGGACTTGGAATCGCTGGTGCAGGATTCACAAAAAAGTTAATCTGCAAGTTGAATCGGAAGTAAAGAAAGCAAACTCAACGCTAGCATTTATTTCAAGAGGGCTTGTATACAAATACAGGGATGTAATGCTGAGGCTCTACAAGGCGCTGGTCAGGCAGCATTTGGAATATTGTGAGCAGTTTTGGGCCCCATATCTGAGGAGGGATGTCCTGGCTCTGGAGAGGGTCCAGAGGAGGTTTACAAAAACGATCCCAGGAATGAGTGGGTTAACCTATGATGAGCGTTTGTCAGCACTGGGCCTGTACTCGCTGGAGTTTGGAAGAATGAGGGGGGACCTTCATTGAAACATGCAGAATAGTGAAAGGCTTGGATAGAGTTAATGTGGAGAGGATGTTTCCACTAGTGGGAAAATTAAAGGACGTTCTTTTAGGAAGGAGATGAGGAGGAATTTCTTTAGTCAGAGGGTGGTGAATCTGTGGGATTCTTTGCCACAGTGGGCTGTGGAGGCCAAGTCAGTGGGTATTTTTAAGGCAGAGATAAATAGATTCTTGATTAGTACGGGTGTCAGGGGTTATGGGGAGAAGGCAGGAGAATGGGGTTAGGAGGGAGAGATAGATCAGCCATCATTGAATGGTTGAGTAGACTTGATGGGCCGAATGGCCTAATTCTGTTCCTATTGCTTATGATCTAATGATATGGTCCTGACCTCCCATCGACCTCATTGAAGATCCCCGGACTGTCTGTTGTGGGACTTTACTGGTCTTTATCTTGCATTATTCTTCAGGTTAGTTTATTGTCACGTGTACCGAGGTACAGTGAAAAGCTTTTGTTGCGCGCTAACCAGTCAGCGGAAAGACAATGCATGATTACAATCGAGCCGCCCACAGTGTACAGATACATGATAAAGGAAGCATGAAACACTAAATCCCTTTATCATGTATTCATACACAGTAAAAGTCTCGATTGTAATCATGTATTGTCTTTCCGCTGACTGAGTCTAAAGTCTTCTTCGCCATTCAATCATGGCTGATCTATCTCTCCCTCTCAACCCCATTCTCCTGCCTTCTCCCCATAACCCTTGACACCCGTACTAATCAAGAACGTGTCAATTAAGATGGCACCTGACTTACCTGCATGAACGAAAATGTACACTCTCAAAACGGTACGGAGGCGCAGCGGTAGAGTTGCTGCCTCACAGCGCCAGCGACCCGGGTTCCATCCCGACTACGGGCGCTGTCTGTACGGAGTTTGCACGTTCTCCCCGTGACCTGCGTGGGTTTTCTCCGAGATCTTCGGTTTCCTCCCACACTCCAAAAACGTGCAGGTTTGAAGGTTAATTGGCTTGGTGTAAATGTAACAATTGTCCCTAGTGTGTGTAGGATAGTGTTAGTGTGCGGGGATCGCTGGTCGGCGCGGACCCGCTGGGCCTGTTTCTGCGCTGTATCTCTAAACCGGGGGTGTGCAACCTTGTTCTGCATAGGGGCCGGGACGCAGGTCTGTGAGCGGATGGGGGGGGGGGGTCACATCTATCACGTGTACACATGGATCCCGCCCCGGATAGCAGGCATCAAATCCCGTGTCCGCAGAAGGTAGACAATAATGCTGGAGAAACTCAGCGGGTGAGGCAGCCTCGTGCAATCCTCGCATGTCTCACCCGCTGAGATTATCCAGCATTTTTGTCTACCTTCGATTTTTCCAGCATCTGCAGTTCTTTCATAAACGTGTTCACAGAAGGTTCGGGGTCGTGCCGGCGGCTTTGCGCAGGATGCGGTACAGACAGAGTTCGGCCGTGCTTGACCGCACTTGCCGCTCGGCGGGGCGGATGATTTCGGGGCAGGGGCCGCATTCGGCCCGGGGGCCGTAGGTTGCCAACCCCTGCTCTAAACAAAAACTAAACCAATCACCTACCTTCGCCCCATAGCCCCTGACACCCGTACTAATCGAAAATCTATCAATTAAGATTGCACTTAATATATCTGCAGGGAGGAAAAGTCATACCTGTACTCTCAAAACATTTCTGCCTGTATTTATTTTGAACATATTCCCAGCTTAGCACCATAAGTAAATGTGTGGTGAATTAACAAAAGATTCCAATGTTATGCTAATCTTTCAGGCATGCTGAGAGTACTTTATAAAGTTTGAGCAGATGATTCATCGTTCATTATCAGGACCGACCGATGTTGAAAATCCTTCACGAGAAATGCTCAATAATTTGCTTCTGGTACTCTAGAGTAATTTTGTTTCAAAACAACATCACTGTAATCAAATACATTGTCATTGCTAATTCTCTGCACTGACAGTGTGCGTTAAATAGGTTATTATATCTAAGATAGATACAGGGTGCTGAAGTAACTCAGCGGGTCAGCCTGACTCTGTGAAACGTCACCTATCCATGTTCTCCACAGATGCTGCCTGACCCGCTGAGTTACTCCAGCACTCTGTGAAACGTCACCTATTCATGTTCTCCACAGATGCTGCCTGACCCGCTGAGTTACTCCAGCACTCTGTGAAACGTCACCTATCCATGTTCCCCACAGATGCTGCCTGACCCGCTGAGTTACTCCAGCACTCTGTGAAACGTCACCTATCCATGTTCTCCACAGATGCTGCCTGACCCGCTGAGTTACTCCAGCACTCTGTGAAACGTCACCTATCCATGTTCTCCACAGATGCTGCCTGACCCGCTGAGTTACTCCAGCACTCTGTGAAACGTCACCTATCCAAAATCCTCTCCCCATAAGCCTTCTCCCCATAACCCTTGACACCCGTTCTAATCAAGAATTTGTCTACCTCTGCCTTAAAATTATCCACTGACGTGGCCTCCACAGCCCTCCTTGGCAATGAGTTCCACAGATGAACTAACATCTGACTAAAGAAATTCCTTCTCACCTCCTTTCCAAAAGAACGCCCTTTAATTCTGAGGCTGTGACCTCTAGTCCTAGACTCTCCCACTAGTGGAAACATCCTCTTCACATCCACTCTATCCAAGCCTTTCACTGTTCTGTACGTTTCAATGAGGTCCCCCCTCATTCTTCTGAACTCCAGCGAGTACAGGCCCAGTGCCGACAAACGCCCATCCTAGGTTAACCCACTAATTCCTGTAACGGAAGCCTAGGTTCAGGTCAAGCATCAGTCTCATTGTTCTTAAGACCTGATGTGACTGTACCTTGTCTTGCCTTCCTGGGAAGGCTGGTACTGGCCTTGTGAAATGTCAGTGAGCACTGACTGTACAAATGTCAGCACATCCCATCGATCCTCTCCCTTCCTCTGTCAAGCAATGATCCACGCGCTCAGCTCAATATTCACCATCTGGTTCACCTTTTTGCTTCACTGCTCTGTGGGCTTCCAAGTGAGAGTGATACAGCATAGAAACAGGCCTATCCGACCAACCTGCCCTCACCAGCCAACATGTCCCAGCTACACTAGTCCCACCTGCCTGCATTTGGCCCATATCCCTCCAAACATGTCCTATCCATGTACCTGTCCAAATGTTTCTGAAAGATCGCAATAGTATCTGCCTCAACGACTTTTTCTTTAGTCAGAGGGTGGTGAATCTGTGGAATTCTTTGCCACAGAGGGCTGTGGAGGCCAAGTCAATGGATGTTTTTAAAGAAGAGATAGATAGATTTGTGCGGGTGTCGGGGGTTATGGGGAGAAGGCAGGAGAATGGGATTAGGAGGGAGAGATAGATCAGCCATGATTGAATGGTGGAGTAGACTTGATGGGCTGAATGGCCTAATTCTGCTTCTGACCTTATGACTTCTTCCTTGCCGTTTATTTATTGTAGGCTCTGTCTTCCCTCTGCAGGTTTGCTCCGTACATTTTTACAGTCGCCACAGTTGAAACACAGACTAACTGTCGAATGTATCTCTATACTTATACAACTCTGATCTTGGATGTGTATGTATTTGTGTGTGTGTGTGTGTGATGTTCCTGTGCGTTTCACATCTCCTCGAAAACACGACGGGCTAACAGTGAAATTTTTACATATTCCGATAGATATTCATGCCGTGATGTCAAAAATCGTCTTATCTGAAAATTTCATGTATTATTTCTTGAGTTATTTATGAAAATTTCAAAAATCTCTAAAAACTTGGGAAAAAAACAACTGTCTTTCACTTATTCCCTGTGCTTAGCCCTGCTCACAACATTGTTGCTATCCAAGTACCCTGAGTCCTGCTAGCCCGAGCAAGGGTTAATGCATTTTTTTTAGTCACAGTACACTGAGTCCTGCTAGCTAGCAAATGCAAATGCATTTTTTTTTTGAGTTTGAAAATGAAGGAGGCTGAATAAGGCAAAATGAGCAGCCCTTGCACAGTTGTTGGCTATCCGTGAGGGTACGGGTTGTGTTGGGGAAACAGGTGAGTGGTGGAATGTTGCCTTGGGGAACGGGTTGCGTTGGGGGACCAGGCCTCCTGTGGGGGCTATGGGTGAGTGGTGGAATATTGCGTTGGGGGAACGGGTTGCGTTGGGGGACCAGGCCCCCCATGTGACAGGGACCCAACGGGTCCCACTTGGTCTAGTGACTCATAAACTCAAAGTAAAGGATGAAGGAGAATTGACAAACCTTTGCAGTGATCTGTAAGTCATATCATAACTACCCCTAATAACCAAACAAACCTTTTCAATTGCACTGAATAACTTTGGCGACAACTATCGGGACACAGCGGTAGAGTTGCTGCCTCACAGGGCCGGAGGCCCTGGTTCGATCCTGACTACAGGTGCTGTCTGTATGGAGTTTGGACGTTCTCCCCGTGACCTGCGTGGGTTTTCGCCGGACGTTCTGGTTTCCTCCCACACTCCATAGACGTACAAGTTTGTAGGTACATTGACTAGGTATAACTGTAAATTGTCCCTAGTGTGTGCAGGATAGTGTTCGTGTGCGGGGATCGCTGGTCTGCACGGACTCGGTGGGCCATAGGTCTTGTTTCCGCGCTGTTTCTCTAAACTAAACTAAAGAAGTTCAAATCTTGTGACATTAACCCCACAATGTCAATAGACAATAGACAATAGGTGCAGGAGTAGCCCATTCGGCCCTTCGAGCCAGCACCGCCATTCAATGTGATCATGGCTGATCAACCACAATCAGTACCCCGTTCCTGCCTTCTCCCCATATCCCCTGACTCCACTATCTTTAAGAGCCCTATCTAGCGCTCTCTTGAAAGTATCCAGAGAACCTGCCTCAACCGCCCTCTGAGGCAGAGAATTCCACAGACTCACCACTCTCTGTCCAGAGCTAGCCACAAAGAACCTCAGGTGCTGGTTTATCAAACGAGACACAGAGTGCTGGAGTAACTCAGCGGGTCAGGCAGCATCTGTGGGGAACATGGTCCGGAAGTGGCGGCGCTGCCCTGGCAGCAGCGGCTCACCTGCAGTCCATTTGTTTTTGCTTTTTTTGTGTTGTTTATTTCGTTTTGGCTAGTCCAGTTTTTGGTTTTTTAGTTTGTGTTTTGGGGGGGGGGGGGGGGTTGAAACGGGGCTTGCTGTCTCTCCCTGCGGGGGAATGCGACATTTTTGTCGTATTCCCCTTCTCTGCCTCCGTCTGCGCTGAGGCCTAATGGCGGAGCTGGCGACCTCGAGGCTCAGGAGGTAGAGCCCGCCAGGACTCGCTCTCGTGAGGACGGCCCGGCGCGGGGCTGGAACAGGGCTTCCGTGAGGGGCAGTGACGCTCCCGGGGGGCGGCCTGGTCCGAGGAAGGAACGGTGCTCCCGTCGGAGCGGCCGAGCTCGGGGAGGTACGGCGCTCCCAGCCCGAGGGAGGAGCGGCGCCCATGTTTGGACGGCCCAGCCCAAGGGAGAGCGGCCCCCATGTTTGGACGGCCCAGCCCAAGGGAGGAGCGGCGCCCATGTCGGGGCTGCCCGGCCCAAGGGAGGAGCTGCGCCCATGTTGGGGCTGCCCGGCCCAAGGGAGGAGCGGCGCCCATGTCGGGGCTGCCCGGCCCAGCCCGAGGGAGGAGTGGCGCCCAGTCGGGGCGGCCTGGCGCGAGGCTGAGACGGTAACGGTACTCACGTGAGGGCGATCCGGCTCGGGGCTGGAACGGTGCTCCGGTGGCTGGGATGGCGTTCTGGCGGCGGTGACCTGAGTCCGGGGTTCGGCCGTGGGCCAGCGGCTGTGTCAGCAGGACTGGTGGACGGCAGCTTCGACCACCCCGGGGCCGCGGTGTTTGAGCCGCGGGACTGTTTGCTACATCGCCCGGTGGGGTATCGCCTCAGTGGACAGGGAGAAGAGGAGGGAAGAGACTGCAGCCCTAAGACTTTTGCCTCCATCATAGTGAGGAGATGCTGGGTGGACTCACTGTGGTGGATGTTAATATGTGTTTATTGTTGTTTTTTTATTGTATTGTATGTATGTATGACTGCAGGCACGAAATTTCGTTCAGACTTCGGTCTGAATGACAATAAAGGAAACCCTGTAAAAAAACCCTGTAGGTGACGTTTTGGGTCGAGACCCTTCTTCAGACTGAGAGTTTAGTTTATTGTACACTGTGGCTCTCACGGCACTGTTAGATCCGTGTAAAATATCTCATGGGGCTATTTACAGACAACGCCCAACAATAAACGGGCTAATTTTATTCCTTGAAACAACATCACAGACAGATGATTTGGTCATCTTGTTGTGGCTACTGTATTTACAGAGCCCTCCCTGTGGGAAACCTGCTGGAGTGTTTTCTCCATTTAGCAATGACTACATATTAAACGGGTTAGTGAGGCAAACATTCACAACTCATAAAGTTGCTCGGTGAATGCAATTTGTCCGTCCCCCCCTCCCTCTCCCCCACTTCCTCCACCTTGCTCCCCCCCCCCACTCTCCCCCTCCCCCTCCCTCCCTTCTCACCTTCAACCTTTCATCCTCTATCTTCCCACACTCCCTCCATCTCTCCCTCCCTCCTCCCCTCCTCCCTGCCTTCCCCTCCCCCCCACTTCCCCTTCCCCTTCTCCTCTCCAACCTCCCCCTCCCCCCCTTCCCCTCCCCCTCCCTCCCCCTCCCCCTCTCCCTCCCTCTCACCCTCCCCCCTCTCCCTCTCCCCCTCCCCCTCCCCCTCCCCCTCTCCCTCCCCCTCTCCCGCCTTTCTTTCCCAGCCCATCTCTAACACAAACACCAAAGGCCATCCATTTTAATGCCGTTATATATTTCTCCCTCCATATATATTCAACATGTTCTATGTTAACTTCATGTCCCAGTATGAAAGTTCCCAAGGTCGACACAGAGTGCTGGAGTAACTCAGCGGGACAGGCAGCATCTGTGGAGAGAAGGAATGGGCGACGTTTTGGGTCGAGGCCCTTCTTTAGACTCAACCCTAAAGTTCCTAACCCTACCCCATCTCTGATCCACTGCAATTATGTCAGCATTGGGAGCGTTTAGTTCATCTTCATTCACCGTAGACATTAGGGCAGCACATTAGGCCCACAGTTTAAGAATAAGGGGTCGGCCATTTAGGACTGAGATGAGGAGAAACTTCTTCACCCAGAGAGTTGTGAATCTGTGGAATTCTTTGCCACAGAAGGCAGTGGAGGCTAATTCACTGGATGTTTACAAGAGAGAGTTGGATGAGGCTCTTAGGGCTAAAGGAATCAAGGGATATGGGGAGAAAGCAGGAACGGGATGCTGAATGTGGATGATCAGCCATGATCACATTGAATGGTGGTGCTGGCTCGAGGGTCTACTCCTGCACCTATTGACTATGTTTCTATTTTTCTATGTTTGCTGCCTCACAGCGCCAGAGTCCCGGGTTTGATCCTGACTATGGTTGCTGTCGGTACGGAGTTTGCACGTTCTCCCCGTGACCTGCGTGGGTTTTCTCCGAGATCTTCAGTTTCCTCCCACACTCCAAAGACGAACAGCTTTGTAGGTCAAATGGCTTTGGTAAAAATTGAAAATTGTCCCCAGTGTGTGTAGGATAGTGTTAGTGTGCGGGGATCGCTGGTCGGCACAGACTCGATGGGCCGAAGGGCCTGTTTCTGCACTGTAAACTAAGCAAAACAAAACTAGGCTAAAGAAGTTCAAATCTTGTGACACAAACCCCACAATGTCCAGAGCTCAGAGGGTCAGGCAGCATCTGTGGAGAACATGGATAGGTGACGTTTCACAGAGTGCTGGAGTAACTCAGCGGGTCAGGCAGCATCTGTGGAGAACATGGATAGGTGACGTTTCACAGAGTGCTGGAGTAACTCAGCGGGTCAGGCAGCATCTGTGGAGAACATGGATGGGTGACGTTTCACAGAGTGCTGGAGTAACTCAGCGGGTCAGGCAGCATCTGTGGAGAACATGGATAGGTGACGTGTCACAGAGTGATAGAGACAGCTATCTCTATAGTCTAAAGTAAAGCTGTGTTTAGTTGTTAGATTATAAACTGTCCCTTGCCGATCTTGAAAGAAATTTAGTCGATGTAACCTTTGCGAAGAGTAGTCGGGTGGAGTTAGTTGAGGCGGAGTGGGCAGGAAGGGGAGATTCCTACTAAGTATTTATCCTTTACATAATACCATGTTATTTTTAGCTGGAGAGTTCATCTGTCAAAGACTGACAGCATGGACTGTGATCAGTAACTGCAGAGTATGTTTAGCTTTGGGCTATAGATGCAGTTATGTAAGGTCTGAGAAGTGAAAGATCTTAGAGAATTCACCGATGTAACCTTGCAAACGTTAGGTGTAGGAAGGAACCGCAGATGCTGGTTTACACCCAAGACAGGCACAAAGTGAGGGAGTAACTCAGCGGGACAGGCAGCATGTTGTTCAAGAAGGAACTGCAGATGCTGGAAAATCGAAGGTACACAAAAATGCTGGAGAAACTCAGCGGGTGCAGCAGCAACTATGGAGCGAAGGAAATAGGCGACGATTCGGGCCGAAACCCTTCTTCAGACTGATAGGGGGTGGCGGGGAGAAGGAAGGAAAAAGGAGGAGGAGGAGCCCGAGGGCGGGGGGATGGGAGGAGGCAGCTCGAGGGCAGAGGAAGGGGAGGAGACAGCAAGGGCTAACAAAATTGGGAGAATTCAATGTTCATGCCCGCAGGATGCAGACTCCCCAAGCGGAATATGAGGTGTTGTTCCTCCAATTTCCGGTGTTGCTCACTCTGGCCATGGAGGAGACCCAGGACAGAGAGGTCGGATTGGGAAGGGAGGGGGAGTTGAAATGCTGAGTCACCGGGAGGTCAGGTTGGTTATTGCGGACCGAGCGGAGGTGTTCGGCGAAACGATCGCCCAACCTCCGCTTAGTCTCCCCGATGTAGACAGGCAGCAGCTCTGGAGAGAAGGAACGGGTGACGTTTCGGGTCGAGACATCTTCTTCAGACTGAGTGGCAGGAGAGAGGGAGACACAGAGATATGGAAGTGTAGGGTGTGAAAAAGGGTACAGTATCAAGGGAGGAGGTGTAGGGACAGGTGTTGCATCTCCTGCGGTTGCAGGGGAATGTACCTGGGGAGGGGGTGGTTTGGGTGGGAAGGGACGAGTTGACCAGGGAGTTATGGAGCGAACGGTCTCTGCGGAAAGGGGTGGAGATGGGAAGATGTGACCAGCGGTGGGATGAGGAACTGCAGGTGTCTGTTTACAAAAAAAAAACACAAAGTGCTGGAGTAACTCAGCGGGCAGACAGCATCACTGGAGAACATGTGCAGGTGACATGTGTAAGAAGGAACTGCAGATGCTGGTTGACACCACAAAATGCTGGAGGAACTCAACGGGACAGGTTGAAGTCTGAAGAAAGGTCTCGACCCAAAACGTTACCCATTCCTTCTCTCTAGAGATGCTGCCTGACCCGCTGAGTTACTCCAGCACTCTGTGAAACGTCACCTATCCATGTTCTCCACAGATGCTGCCTGACCCACTGAGTTACTCCAGCACTATGTGAAACGTCACCTATCCATGTTCTCCACAGATGCTGCCTGACCCGCTGAGTTACTCCAGCACTCTGTGAAACGTCACCTATCCATGTTCTCCACAGATGCTGCCTGACCCGCTGAGTTACTCCAGCACTCTGTGAAACGTCACCTATCCATGTTCTCCACAGATGCTGCCTGACCCACTGAGTTACTCCAGCACTATGTGAAACGTCACCTATCCATGTTCTCCACAGATGCTGCCTGACCCGCTGAGTTACTCCAGCACTCTGTGAAACGTCACCTATCCATGTTCTCCACAGATGCTGCCTGACCCACTGAGTTACTCCAGCACTATGTGAAACGTCACCTATCCATGTTCTCCACAGATGCTGCCTGACCCGCTGAGTTACTCCAGCACTCTGTGAAACGTCACCTATCCATGTTCTCCACAGATGCTGCCTTAAGGGTTTGGACACGCTAGAGGCAGGAAACATGTTCCCGATGTTGGGGGAGTCCAGAACGGAGTCGAGGACACACTTTTTCTCACAGAGAGTTGTGAGTCTGTGGAATCAATCAGTGTACCCCGAGAAGTATCCAGAGAACCGGCGGTGGAGGCCGGTTCTCCGGATACTTTCAAGAGAGAGCTAGATAGGGCTCTTAAAGATAGCGGAGTCAGGGGATATGGGGAGAAGATAGGAACGGGGTACTGATTGTGGATGATCAGCCATGATCACATTGAATGGCGGTGCTGGCTCGAAGGGCCGAATGGCCTACTCCTGCACCTATTGCCTATTGTCTATTTACTCTTACCTACACACACTAAGGACAATTTATATTTATACCAACATGACTAACCTACAAACCTGTACGTCTTTGGAGTGTGGGAGGAAACTGAAGATCTTGGTGATTAGGATTGAACATGGCCCTGTCCCACTTACGCGACTTTTTCGGCGACTGCCGGCACCCGTCGTAGGTCGTTGCAGGTCGGCGAAAATGTTCAACATGTTGAAAATCCAGCGGCGACCAGAAAGACGCTACGACTCTTTGGGCGACTGAGGAGACGACTCACGACCGTACAGGTGACATGTCGCGGGGTGAAGCCTGTACGGTCGTGAGTAGTCGCACAAACAGTCGTACCTTGTTCTGGTCGCCGCTGGATTTTCAACATGTTGAACATTTTCGGCCACCTATGACGGGTGCCGACAGTCGCCGAAAAAGTCGCGTAAGTGGGACAGGCCCCTAAGGCGGCAACTCTAGCGCTGCGCCACCGTGCTGCCCCGTAAGAAAAGCCAAAGACCTGTGAGATTGTCGATCGTTTCGCGCGGCGGGCATGCTAATAGTCGCCTGGACTGGGCACCATCTTGTAACCACATTTCCTTCCCAGCCCTCCCTCCCTCCCTGCCTGCCTGTGTCCGCCTGGCCTCCAGCTCACTAGAGCAACATCAGGGCCTGACTGGAATCATTTGGAAACGCTGTGTGTGTTTGAGCAGTGGCAGGGTGCAGGGCGGGGCAAGGAACAAAAGAGCTGCGAGTGGCTGGCAGGCGATGAGAGGCACAAATTATATTCCTACGGCAGTACAGCGAGTAAAGTCGGCAATTAACACATCACCGACGTCGCTGGTATTGTCACACGCAAAATAGTCTGCCAGAGTTACATGGCCTTGCCAAGGCTAGCTTATAGTGCAAAGCTCCTCCAAACATTGACACAGAACCAGCTGCCAGAGGAGTTTGTTGATCCTTAGATGATCATTAGAGCCTTTAGTTTAGTTTAGGAATAAGGGGTAAGCCATTTAGAACGGAGACGAGGAAACACCTTTTCACACAGAGAGTTGTGAGTCTGTGGAATTCTCTGCCTCAGAGGGCGGTGGAGGCCGGTTCTCTGGATGCTTTCAAGGGAGAGTTAGATAGGGCTCTTAAAGATAGCGGAGTCAGGGGATATGGGGAGAAGGCAGGAACGGGGTACTGATTGGGGATGATCAGTCATGATCACATTGAATGGTGGTGCTGGCTCGAAGGGCTGAATGGCCTCCTCCTGCACCTATTGTTTATTTAGAGACACAGCGCGGAAACAGGCCCTGCGGCCCACCGGGTCCGTGCTGACCAGCGATCCCCGCACATTAACACTATCCGACACACACTAGGGACAATTTACATTTACACCAAGCCAATTAACCAACAAACCTGCACGTCTTTGGAGTGTGGGAGGAAACCGAAGATCTTGGAGAAACTCTGGCAGGTCACGGGGAGAACATGCAAACTCCGTTCAGACAGCACCCGTAGTCGGGATGGAACCCGGGTCTCTGGCGCTGTGAGGCATCAACTCTACCGCTGCGCCACCGAGCCCACCCGCTGTCTGACCATAAGCTAGGGTACTGTCCGATTCACCTCTACCCCATTGCGGACATTGGACTTTGTCTGTGGGACTGGTGCGCTACAATGCTGAGAACTATATTCTGCACTCTGTATCTTCCCCTTTGTTCTACCCGAGTCTGATGATGTACCTATGTATAAAAATTACAAAGATGAATCCTAGATCTATTCACCTTTTTCTATGGTTTGTATGGAAACATTATCTATTTAATGTAAAGCACTTTGGTGTCGATGTGAGTTGACTTAAAACGTGTTATATAAATAAAACGTACTTACTTACTTACTAGATCTATTCACCTTTTATTTCATTAAAGCTTGGCATTTTGTTCTGGTGCTAACACACAGTACATTGTGCATTGAAATATACGGATGATAAATGGATTCCCTTGCTCGGATACGGGTGTCAGGGGTTATGGGGAGAAGGCAGGAGAATGGGGTTAGGAAGGAGAGATAGATCAGCCATGATTGAATGGTGGAGTAGACTTGATGGGCAGAATGGCCTAATTCTACTCCCATCACTTACGATATATCTGATCTGTTTGGACACCATGCAAAACTACTCTTGCTATTGAGGGAGCCCAGCGTAGGTTCACAAGGTTAATTCCCGGGATGGTGGGACTGTCATATGCTGAGAGAATGGAGCAGCTGGGCTTGTACACTCTGGAGTTTAGAAGGGTGAGAGGGGATCTTATTGAAACATATAAGATTATTAAGTGTTTGGACACGCTAGAGGCAGGAAACATGTTCCCGATGTTGGGGGGTCCAGAACCAGGGGCCACAATTTAAGAATAAGGGGTAATCCATGTAGAACGGAGACGAGGAAACACTTTTTCACACAGAGAGTTGTGAGTCTGTGGAATTCTCTGCCTCAGAGGGCGGTGGAGGCCGGTTCTCTGGATGCTTTCAAGAGAGAGCTAGATAGGGCTCTTAAAGATAGCGGAGTCAGGGGATATGGGGAGAAGGCAGGAACGGGGTACTGATTGGGGATGATCAGCCATGATCACATTGAATGGCGGTGCTGGCTCGAAGGGCCGAATGGCCTCCTCCTGCACCTATTGTCTATTGCCTATTCCGATCACTTATGATATATCTGATCTGTTTGGACTCCATGCAAAACAAAGCCTTTCACTTTACCTCAGTACGTGGACTAACGGCAGACAGCTCATGTACAGCTAGTCCCTGTTCCATTGTTCATTTGTCCTGAGACAACTGTAGCGGGAATGAGAACGCCATCCATCTAGTTAGGGATTTCACACTTGCCAAGATGCATGGGGAAGGAGGATTTACATAATTATACGTTTCACGCAACACTACGACACAACTGCCTGGGGTTTGCTGGCATTGTCAGAATTAAATCTCACAGAGACGTCTGAATGAAGAAAGCAGGAACCCTTCCCCTTCGGAGAATAGTTTTCACCCAGAGAGTTGTGAATCTTTTTCTGCCACTGAAGGCAGTGGAGGCTAATTCACTGGATGTTTTCAAGAGAAAGTTAGATTTAGCTCTTAGGGCCAACGGAATCAAGGGATATGGGGAGAAAGCAGGAACGGGTACTGATTGTGGATGGTCAGGCATGATAATATTACAGACAATAGACAATAGGTGCAGGAGTAGGCCATTCGGCCCTTCGAGCCAGCACCGCCATTCAATGTGATCATGGCTGATCATCCCCAATCAGTACCCCGTTCCTGCCTTCTCCCCATGTTCTCTGACTCTGCTAACTTTAAGAGCCTTATACAGCTCTCTCTTGAAAGCATCCAGAGAACCTGCCTCCACTGCCCTCTGAGGCAGAGAATTCCACAGACTCACAACTCTCTGTGTGAAATTGGTGGTGCTGGCTCGAAGGGCCAAATGGCTTACTCCTGTACCTATTTTCTATCTTTCTATGTTTCTCAGCAGCCCAGACCATCACACACACTAACCAACCTCCCTTCCATTGACTCCATCTACAACTCACGCTGCCTCGGCAAGGCCAGCAGCATCATCAAGGACCAGTCGCACCCCGGCCACTCCCTCTTCTCCCCTCTCCCATCGGGCAAAAGGTACAGAAGTGTGAAAACGCACACCTCCAGATTCAGGGACAGTATCTTCCCAGCTGTTATCAGGCAACTGAACCATCCTACCACAACCAGAGAGCGGTCCTGAACTACTATCTACCTCATTGGTGACCCTCGGACTATCCTTTATCGGACTTTGCTGGCTTTACCTTAACCATATAACCATATAACAATTACAGCACGGAAACAGGCCATCTCGGCCCTACAAGTCCGTGCCGAACAACTTTTTTCCCTTAGTCCCACCTGCCTGCACTCATACCATAACCCTCCATTCCCTTCTCATCCATATGCCTATCCAATTTATTTTTAAATGATACCAACGAACCTGCCTCCACCACTTCCACTGGAAGCTCATTCCACACCTCTACCACTCTCTGAGTAAAGAAGTTCCCCCTCATGTTACCCCTAAACTTCTGTCCCTTAATTCTGAAGTCATGTCCTCTTGTTTGAATCTTCCCTACTCTCAGTGGGAAAAGCTTATCCACGTCAACTCTGTCTATCCCCCTCATCATTTTAAAGACCTCTATCAAGTCCCCCCTTAACCTTCTGCGCTCCAAAGAATAAAGACCTAACTTATTCAACCTTGCACTAAACGTTATTCCCTTATCATGTATCTGTACACTGTGGACGGTTCGATTGTAATCATGTGTTGTCTTTCCGCTGACTGGTTAGCACGCAACAGAAGCTTTTCACTGTACCTCGATACACGGGACAATAAACTAAACTGAAACGGTTTCATTGTCTTTATGACTGAGACTGCATTGTTATTTGATGCAATATCAAATTCCACACTTGCTCTGTGATCCTGAACTGTTATTTCTAGTTAACTTGGTTATTTCACCTGTTAAAACCGAGATGAGAAGAACTTTTTTCACACAGAGAGTGGTGAATCTCTGGAACTCCCTGCCACAGAGGGTAGTCGAGGCCAGTTCATTGGCTATATTTAAGAGGGAGTTAGATGTGGCCCTTGTGGCTAAGGGGATCGGAGGGTATGGTGAGAAGGCAGGTACGGGATACTGAGTTGGATGATCAGCCATGATCATATTGAATGGCGGTGCAGGCTCGAAGGGCCGAATGGCCTACTCCTGCACCTAATTTCTATGTTTCTATGTTTCTATGTTTCTATGAGATCGATAGATTCTTCATTAGTACGGGTGTCAGGAGTTGTGGGGGTGGGGGGGGGGGGGGGGGGGGGGGGCAGGAGAATGGGGTTGGCGAGGGAAAGATCAGGAAATAGGGAATGCAGCGTAGGTTCACCAGGTTAATTCCCGGGATGGTGAGACTGTCATATGCTGAGAGAATGAAGACAATACATGATTACAATCGGGCCGTCAACCTGGGATATGGGGAGAAGACAGGAACGGGGTACTGATTG
Organism: Amblyraja radiata; assembly: GCF_010909765.2. Lineage (NCBI taxonomy): Eukaryota > Metazoa > Chordata > Chondrichthyes > Rajiformes > Rajidae > Amblyraja > Amblyraja radiata. The sequence goes on from NC_045959.1 coordinate 118,901,760, forward strand.
GGGATGATGAATGAATGAATGAATAGTTTATTTTGGTCATACATTAAAAAGAACAAAAGTTTACAATCTGTGTGAATATGAACCAACACTGTCTCCATTTCACACAACATTCACATAACCAATGACCGAAAAAGGAATAGGCTGAAGCCACAAAGCTTATGTTTGCCCATCCTATACAATCCACAAAATAACCCAGAATATCAGCATTACGAAGGAAAGCAAAAAAATAAAATGTACTCTAAATTGTAATCCTTCCATTTTAATCATTTTACATTATAATCTTTAATTATTTTACATTTTAAGGCTTTTTTTGCTATGTGCACATTGAATGGCGGTGCTGGCTCGAAGGGCCGAATGGCCTACTCCTGCACCTATTGTCTATTGTCATAAGCAAGTGAAATAACATTGTAATGCCCGATTAAAGTTGCTAGGGGAAAACGGGATGAGGAAGGTTGGGATCGATTGCTTCAAGGTTTCCAGGAGGTTCCCAAATTGGCAAGGGGGGGGAGGGGGGAGACGGAGATAGACGTCAAGAGGCGGGGGGGGGGGGGGGGAGACGTACGACAGATTGATTTTAATCTACAATGTGCGGTGTGATGCGTTTGGGGTAAGGCGCTGAGCGAGTGTTTATGTCACCTGATGTCCAGTGCGAGGTGTTCCAATCTGCCAGAGCTACAGATGAATAGAAACAACTCTTTAAGACACTTTGATTGCAACCAGGTAATTTGGTGAGGCCGTTGGGAAAATATATACATGCGATAGTTGGCTTTCTAAAAGATAGCATTGAAGATAAAAGATGGGGAGGTCATGTAACGTCTTGGCAAATTAAATAGAGCACAGCTGATTTCGAGGTGACTTGAGTTGATGTGATTTAGTGCACTCACAAGCCAATGACAGATGGCACATTTGGAATCCATGCTGGTCTCTGTAATCCTGTACCAGTCCTCTCAATGAGGAGCGATAGTCATTCAGAGTCATAGAGTCACACAGTGTGGAAACAGGCCCTTCGGCCCAACTTGCCCATGCCGACCAACATGTCTCATCTACACTAGTCCCACCTGCCTGCGTTTGGCCCATATCTCTCCAAACCTGTCCTATCCATGTACCTGTCTGTTTCTTAAACGTTGGGATAGTCCCTGCCTCAACTACCTCCTCTGGCAGCTCGTTCCATACACCCACCACCCTCTGTGTGAAAATGTTGCCCCTCAGGTTCCTAATAAATCTTTCTCCACTCCCCCTTCACCTTGAACCTATGTCCTCTGGTCCTCAATTCCACCAAACTGCAGTCACTCAGCGGGTCAGACAGCATCTCGGGAAAAGGGAATAGGTGACATTTCAGGCCGAGACCTTTCTTTGATTCCCCCACTCTGGGCAAGAGACTACCCGATCTATTCCCCTCATGATTTTATACACCTCTATAAGATCACCCCTCATCCTCCTGCACAGTTGTATAGGACGTTGGTCTGGGCACCATGTTATAGGAAAGATATTGTCAAGCTTGTAAGGGTTCAGAGAAGATCTATGAGGATGTTGCCAGGTCTAGAGGGTGCGAGCTACAGGGAGAGGTTGAGTGGGCTGGGTCTCTATTCCTTGGAGCGCAGGAGGATGAGGGATGATCTTATAGAGGTGTATAAGATCATGAGGGGAATAGATCAGGTCCACAGTCTTTTGCCCAGAGTAAGGGAATCGAGAACCAAAAGACAGAGGTTTATTGTGAGGATGGGAAAGATATAATTGGAATCTGAGGGGTAACCTTTTTCCCACAGAGGGTGGTGGGTGTATGGAACGAGCTGCCAGAGGAGGTAGTTGAGGCTGGGACTATCACAAAAGTTATAAATGGGACTGTGGGTCCCCATCCTACTCCTTCAAAAGTCCACAATCTGGGACATGTTGTGGGCAACTTGGGCCAGAGGGCCTGTTACCATGCTGTAAACCCCCTGTCCCACTTACGTGTCCTTGGCACGCTAATTACGCGACCTCGTGGTCGCATTGAGGCGCGACTGTCCCGTGAAGGTCGCGCACGTCTTCATGCGCCCGCACAGCCGTCTGGAGCGCGTGACGTCATTTGAAGATGGACGCAAAATGCAGGAGTAACTCAGCGGGACCGGCAGCATCTCTGGAGAGAAGGAATGGGTGATGTTTCGGGTCGAGACCCTTCTTCAGTGTGAAAGAAGGGTCTTGACCCGAAACTTCATCCATTGCTTCTCTACAGAGATGCTGCCGGTCCCGCTGAGTTACTCCTGCATTTTGTGTCTATCTTCAATTTTCTTGGCCCTGCTCTGGGAGTAGAATTGGGGGCGGATCCGGACCCCAACGGACGTGAGCCCCTAGGCCGAGTTTGTCAATCGTTTGCCTGCTTCCGCTGCTGTTAAAGGTGAGACGTTGCGTCACGCCAGGGTCTTGGGCCTGTCCCACTTTGGCCGTCAGTTACGCGACAGGCCGTTGGCGCGCGAAGATTTCGTTCGCTACAAAATTTTTCGATGACGCGCACAATTAGATACCCCTCCGCGCTTCACAGTGGGACCGGCCCCGCGCGGCCATACGGTGCCCATGCGCCTCAACGCGACCACGAGGTCGCGTAATTTGCGTGCCGTGGACAAGTAAGTGGGACAGGCCCATTAGACTCTGTGGAGTCTCAGCAGAGATTTCTGTGTTCGGATATAATCTGTTTTTTACATGCTCAAATCTTTCGAGTCAGCAGTCTTATAAACTAGTTATCGTGGCAAGACACACAAAGGCAAACTTAATGAATTTACCCATTTCTATTCTCAAGGGAGATAAATGGAGAAAATGGATAATAAAACCATTTCTTCTGAAATAAGAAATTAAAACTGGATGCCCTCACTGATGCTAATGGCCTGTTTCAATTCAACTGGAACAGAAATGTCATTCAATTTGCATATTCTGAATCTCAAGTAAATGGTTGTGATTGCAAATATATACATTTTTAAATTACAATATTTGTATCGTGATCAAGTGGCAGGAGATAAAGGATGTCTTTTACTGGAGTCGTGCTAATGAGGGAGTGGAGCGTAGCTTTACAAGGTTAATTCCCGGGATGGCGGGACTGTCATATGCTGAGAGAATGGAGCGGCTGGGCTTGTATACTCTGGAGTTTAGAAGGATGAGAGGGTATCTTATTGAAACATATAAGATTATTAAGGGTTTGGACACGCTAGAGGCAGGAAACATGTTCCCGATGTTGGGGGAGTCCAGAACCAGGGGCCACAGTTTAAGAATAAGGGGTAAGCCATTTAGAACGGAGACGAGGAAACACTTTTTCTCACAGAGAGTTGTGAGTCTGTGGAATTCTCTGCCTCAGAGAGGCAGGTTCTCTGGATGCTTTCAAGAGAGAGCTAGATAGGGCTCGAAAAGATAGCGGAGTCAGGGGATATGGGGAGAAGGCAGGAACGGGGTACTGATTGGGGATGATCAGCCATGATCGCATTGAATGGCGGTGCTGGCTCGAAGGGCCGAATGGCCTCCTCCTGCACCTATTGTGTATTGTCTATTGGGATGTTTATGAGGCTGTAACTGATAGACTATGTAAAGGAAATCGACTATAAATGAAATTATACTGTAGCGGCAGACATATTGCATCTGATAAACTGCCTCGCCTAAAGTTATTGGCTAAATTAATGCTTCTGGGATTGGGGGTGATGGTTTAATATTCATTAGGGATTGATTTATGGTTGGGAGACTGAATAAAGGTCTCAAGTTGTTGAAGTGATTCACGGTTTGGGATTCAGACCTGTGGAATTGGTCTCTCATTTGGTGGAATAAATATGAAAGCAGGTCGCTCTTCGAAAGGGGAGTGAATCCAAAGCAAAAGGAAATTTGCCGTGGATGTCGGGAATGTGAAATAAAACCCGAAAATGTTGATGATATCACACCAACCAACCTCCCTCCCTTCCATTGACTCCATCTACACCTCACGCTGCCTCGGCAAGGCCGGCAGCATCATCAAGGACCAGTCGCACCCCAGCCACTCCCTCTGACAGCGTGGGTTTACTCCGGGCGCTCCGGTTTCCTCCCACACTCCAAAGACGTACAGGTTTGTAGGTTAATTGGCTTTGGTAAAAAAAATATTAAATTCATAAATTCATAAGTTCATAAGTGATAGGAGCAGAATTAGGCCATTCAGCCCATCAAGTCTTCTCCGCCATTCAAACCTCCGACAACCTTCGACCTCCTGGCAACCCACGAGGACCTCCTCGCGACCCACCTACGGCTCGTGAATTCTCGCTACTCTCCATGGCGGCTTCGTTCCAGGCGCCGCTAATTTTTCTCGGCGACCATAATGAGGCCGCGACTAGTTCCCAGAATGCGGGAACTCCTCACGACCAAAGGTTCAAAGGTTCAAAGGTTATTTTATTGGTCACATACACCTAGGTGTAGTGAAGTGAAATGCTTCTTGCCAATGCAGCACATAAAGAAAGAATACAGACATAACATTAATAAGGAAATTTAAACATAAAAACATCCCCCCACAATGGTTCCCACTGTGAGGGAAGGCACAAAGTCCAGTCCCCATCCATGTCCACCCATAGTCGGGCCTATTGAGGCCTCCGCAGTTGCCTTTAAGGAGGCCCGATGTTCCAGGCCGTTCTCGCCGGATGATTGTACTCCGGCGTCGGGAGAATCCTCTCAGCGGCATGGGACACCTGGAACGGCCGCTTCCTTTACCGGAGACCGCGGCTTCCGAAGCCAACAAGGCCGCGCCGGATGGAGCTCCACCACTGGTGATCTCATCGAGAGATCCCAGGCTCCCGATGTTGAAGTCAGCGCCACCGCCCGCAGCTGGCCGCTCCTCAGACCCGCAGCTCAGCGATGTTTTTCTTGGCGGTCTCAGCATACCGGAGTTCCAGCGCGGCGACCCGGACAAGGCATCGCCCGCTCCGCGATAGCGCTCCAGCGCTGTGCCGCTGCCGAAGCCGAGGTTCTGGGCGGTCCCCTCAGGAAACGCCGCTCCAGGCCCGCTGGTAGGCCGCGAGGACAGGTCGAATGTGCAGCCTGGAGAAAAGCTGCCTCTCCGACCAGGTAGGGACCCTGAAATGTAGTTTCCCCCCCCCCCCACATAAAAAAGACTAGAACTCCAAAAACAAAACACTAAAACTCACAAAAAAAACAGTGAAAAACGAACAGCTGCAGGCTGGGCAACCGTACCACACAGGAAGGCGACCATGGAAGCAACTCCCCGGCAACCACCCACGAACAGGAGTATAGGAGCAGGGAGGTTCTACTGCAGTTGTACAGGGTCTTGGTGAGACCACACCTGGAGTATTGCGTACAGTTTTGGTCGCCTAATCTGAGGGAAGACATTCTTGCCATAGAGGGAGTACAGAGAAGGTTCACCAGACTGATTCCTGGGATGTCAGGACTTTCATATGAAGAAAGACTGGATAGACTCGGCTTGTACATGCTAGAATTTAGAAGATTGAGGGGGGATCTTAGAGAAATTTACAAAATTCTTAAGGGGTTGGACAGGCTAGATGCAGGAAGATTGTTCCCGATGTTGGGGAAGTCCAGAACAAGGGGTCACAGTTTGAGGATAAGGGGGAAATCTTTTAGGACCGAGATGAGAATTATTTTTTTTCACACAGAGAGTGGTGAATCTGTGGAATTCTCTGCCACAGAAGGTAGTTGAGGTCACAGTTCATTGGCTATATTTAAGAGGGAGTTAGATGTGGCCCTTGTGGCTAAAGGGATCAGAGGGTATGGAGAGAAGGCAGGTACGGGATACTGAGTTGGATGATCAGCCATGATCATATTGAATGGCGGTGCAGGCTCGAAGGGCCGAATGGCCTACTCCTGCACCTATTTTCTATGTTTCTATGTTTCTATGACCATGTGGAGACCGCAGTCTCCTGCAGTCGCCTAAAAAGTCGCCTAAGTGGGACAGGCCCAATAGTCTCTTTGTTTTCTCACTCACTCACTAAATCCTCACCTCCCCACAGATTTCAAACAGTTTTCTGGGCTTCTTAAAATATTTCAGAAACTGAGAATGAAACCGCCCTGCTGTTTATGTTATACGCATTATAATGTTTCCGGCTTGTTTTTGAAACCTCCCCAATTTTACTTTGACTAATTTCATCCATGTTGGCGGCACGGTGGCGCAGCGGGTGGAGCCCGGGTTCCATCCTGACCTCGGGTGCTGCCTGTGCGGAGTTTGCACGCTCTCCCCGTGACCGCGTGGGTTTCATCCGGGTGCTCCTGTTTCTTCCCACACATTCCAAAGACGTGCGGGTTTGTAGGCTAATCGGCCCCTCTGTAAAAATCCGGAAGTGGCGGCATTGTTGAACAGCTGCGGTTCGCCTGCAGTCCGTCTGTCTTTACTTTTTGTTGTTGTTTTTTCGTCTTGTTTTAGCTAAATTTTAGTTTATTATGTTGTGTTATGGGGGGGTGGGGGTGAAACATGTTTTTTTGTCTCTCCCTTCGGGGGAATGTGACTTTTTCTTGTCGTATCCCCCTTCTCTGCCTCCGTCTGCGCTGAGGCCTAATGGCGGAGCTGGCGGTCTCCAACCTGCAACCGACCTCGAGGCTCCGGAGGCAGAGCTAGCCAGGACTCACCAACGCGAGGCTGGCCGTCTTCGGGGCTGTAGCGGTGGTGGCCCGACTCGCTGATGCGGCGTTCCAGCTTTCGGCAGCGGCCCGACCCAGAGCTGAGGCTGCGGGACTCGGAGCTGATGCAGCGGGACTAGGAGCTGAGGCTGTGGCGGGCCGACTCGGAGCGGAGACGGCGTTCCGGCTTTCGGCGGCGGCGACATCACCACGGAGGTCCGCTGGACTGGAGGGCGGCATCTTCGGCCTGGATCGATCACCTCAGCGCAGAGGGAGAACAAGGAGGGAAGAGACGGAGACTAAGACTTTTGCCTCCATCACAGTGAGGAGGTGCTTGGTGAACTCACTGTGGTGGATGTTAATTTGTGTTTATTGTATGTTTTGTTATTTATTGTTACTGTGTATGACTGCAGGCAACGAAACAATAAAGGAATCAAATAAAGGAATCAAATTGCCCCCTCGTGTGTAAGGAGTGGATGAGAAAGTGGGATAACACTAGTGTGGTCTTCATATCTATAGCAGGCTGGTAAAGAAAATACGCTTAGATAATATATAATAGAAAATGGAATAATTTAATAACCCCAATATCATTGCAACCCCCCTCCCCCCCACAAAGTCCTTAGTGCAACCAAAGACAGTCCATAGATCATAGTTGTGGTTAGTGATAGACAAAAGTGCTGGAGAAACTCATCATAGATGCTGCCTCACCCGCTGAGTTTCTCCAGCACTTTTGTCTACCTTCGATTTTCCAGCATCTGCAGTTCCTTCTTAAACACATAGTTGTGGTTAGTGTTGTGCAGCGTTCAAGAGCCTGATGGTTGCTGTGTTGAAGCTGTTCTTGAACCAGGAGGTCACGGTGTTCAGGCTCCTGTACCTTCTTCCCTACGGTAGCAGTGAATGAGACCATGGCCAGGGTGGTGTGGGTCTCTGATTAGTTTAGTTTAGTTTAGAGATACATAGACATACTGTAGACATAGATGTAGAAAATAGGTGCAGGAGGAGGCGTTTCTTGCTATTGAGGGAGTGCAGCGTAGGTTTACAAGGTTAATTCCCGGGATGGCGGGACTGTCCTATGCTGAGAGAATGGAACGGCTGGGCTTGTACACTCTGGAGTTTAGAAGGATGAGAGGATATCTCATTGAAACATATAAGAATGTTAAGTGTTTGGAAACGCTAGAGGCAGGAAACATGTTCCCGGTGTTGGGGGAGTCCAGAACCAGGGGCCACAGTTTAAGAATAAGGGGTAAGCCATTTAGAACGGAGACGAGGAAACACTTTTTCTCACAGAGAGTGGTGAGTCTGTGGAATTCTCCGCCTCAGAGGGCGGTGGAGGCCGGTTCTCTGGATGCTTTCAAGAGAGAGCTAGATAGGGCTCTTAAGAAAATCGGGGGATATGGGGAGAAGGCAGGAACGGGGTACTGATTGGGGATGATCAGCCGTGATCACATTGAATGGCGGTGCTGGCTCGAAGGGCCGAATGGCCTACTCCTATTGCCTATTGTCTATTGTCTATTCGGCCCTTTGAGCCAGCACCGCAATTCATTGTGATCATGGCAGATCGTTCCCAACCAATAACCCGTGCCTGCCTTCTCCCCCTATCCCTTGATTCCACTAGCCCCTAGAGCTCTATCTAACTCAAGGGTGGACACAAGTCCTTCAGCCCACCGAGTCCGCGCCGACCCGCGATCACCCCGTACACTAGTTCTATCTTACACTCTCGGGACAATTTCCTGAAGCCAATTAACTTACAAACCTGCGCGTCTTTGGAATGTGGGAGGAAACCGGAGCACCCGGAGAAAACCCACTCGGTCACGGGGAGAACGTGCAAACTCCGTACAGACAGCACCCGTGGTCAGGATGGAACCCGGGTCTCTGGCGCTGTGAGGCAGCAGCTCTACCCGCTGCGCCACCGTGCCGCCCTTAAAGACTGTTGATGAAGCAGAGTGATAGAAGAGTGTGCAGAGACGATGAGGGGGCCGGAGGGAGCGGGAGGATGAGAAGTGGTGGAGGGGATTATCTGAAAAGGAAAAGTCCATTTTCTTGCCACTGAGGGTTGTTGGCTGCCCAAGTATGTAGTGGCTACTTAGTTAGACAGTCATCGGGTCATAGAGATGAGAGTTATAGTCAATGAACCATAGTCACAGGGTCACAGGGTCATAGGGTCACAGGGTCATAGTCACAGAGTCACAGGGTCACAGGGTCATAGTCACAGAGTCACAGGGTCACAGGGTCATAGTCACAGGGTCACAGGGTCATAGTCACAGAGTCACAGGGTCACAGGGTCATAGTCACAGGGTCACAGGGTCTCAGGGTCATAGTCACAGGGTCTCAGGGTCATAGTCACAGGGTCGCAGGGTCACAAGGTCACAGAGTCGTACATCATGGGACGACAGATGGCACAATGGGCTAAGTGTTCGGCTGGCAACTGGAAGGTAGCCGGTTCGAATCCCGCTTGGAGTGCATACTGTCGTTGTGTCCTTGGGCAAGACACTTCACCCACCTTTGCCTGTGTGTGAATGTGTGTGAATGTGTGTGAGTGATTGGTGGTGGTCGGAGGGGCCGTAGGTGCAGATTGGCAGCCACGCTTCCGTCAGTCTGCCCCAGGGCAGCTGTGGCTACAGAAGTAGCTTACCACCACCGAGTGTGACTGAGGAGTGAATGAATAATGCGATGTAAAGCGCCTTGAGTATTAGAAAGGCGCTATATAAATCCCATCCATTATTATTATTATTATCGTGGAAACAGGCCCTTGGGCCCAACTTGCCCACACCGACCAACATGTCCCACCTACACTAGTCCCGCCTACCATGTGACAGTTTGGCCCATGTTGCTCCAAACCCAATCTATCCTCAATATCCACAACCTGCCCGACTTCTCCGTGTTCTATGAGGCGTTCCGCACTGGGAGGCCCTTGAACAATTGCTCCGGTTACAGCAGCCAGACAGCGTGAGTGGTCACCAGATCCACCAGATGGCATGTTAAGAAAACTGAAGGCCATCTCAGCTCTGGCCAATGGCTCTTTTAAAGATGTGGGGGCTTGGTCAAGATGCGGTGGCTGTTTCTCCAAGATGAACGCTGTGGGAAGGAAGCAGTGAGTTCCAGATGCTGCACCACTGGTGTCTACAAACAGCGGCAAAGAGGGAGTAGAGAGGCCACCATCAGCGAGCATAGTCTGGGCCAACCGGTCTAACATGAGAGGGGGAGAGGAACCGTGAGAGGAACCACGGAGGGAGAGCAGAGACTGAATCCTTCGTTCCTAAAGCAGAAGATTTTGAGCTTTAAGGGCCTGTCCCACGTAGGCGATATTTTTCGGCGACTGTCACAGTCGTAGCAGGTCGCCGAAAAACTGGCGACTGGACCCCCCCCCCCAACTACGACAATGTCTGCAACAACCTACCACCTAGTTGACGTCAAGCTACGGCAAGCTACCGACAACCGGCGACCCATTAGAACGTCCACCTACGACCACACCTACGACAACCTACGTCCTCCCGCGACAAGCTACGACAAGGTACGACCCTGTCGGCAACAGCTGAAGACAATTTAGTCGCTGATACCTGTCGCCGGTTGACGTAGGCTGTCGCCAATGGAATTCACCGAAGTCAGCACTGGCGGCAACCTATGTCATCCTGGTGACAACCTACGACAGCGCCTACATCAGGCTACGATCGTTGTCGTCAAGCCCATGGGCGCCGACTGTCGCCAAAAGGTTTTGAACTTTTCAAAATCCAGCGGCGACCAGAATAACGCTACGATTCTTTGGGCGACTGAGGAGACGTCTCACGACCGTACAGGCGACAACCCCAGCGACCATGTGGTGACAGCCTAGTCGCCTAAAAAATCGCGTAAGTGGGACAGGGGCATTAGTTATACTGGTTTAGTTGAGTTTAGTTCGTTGTCACGTGTACCGAGGTACAGTGAAAAGCTTGTATGTGGCGTGCTATCCAGTCAGGGAAAGACAATACATGATTACAATCGAACCGTCCACAGTGTACAGATACAGGATAAAGGGAATAACGCTTAGTTCAGTTTAGTTTATTGCCATGTGTACCGAGGTACAGTGAAAAGCCTTTGTTGCATGCTAACCTGTCAGCGGGAAGACTAGACATGATTAATGTGCAGGAAGACATAAGAGCATAAGTGATAGGAGTAGAATTAGGCCATTCGGCCCATGAATTAATGAATAAGTTTATTGGCCAAGGAATTTGCCTTGGTCTAGTCTACTCCGCCATTCAATCATGGTTGATCTATCTCTCCCTCCTATTCCCCTGCCTTCTCCCCATAACCCCTGAGACCCAAATCTATCTATCTCTGCCTTAAAAATATACAATACAATACAATACAATACAATACAATACAATACAATACAATACATTTATTTGTATTTGGACCCAGTTAAGGTCCAAACGAAATGCCGTTTCTGCAGCCATACATACAAAACAAAAAAGACCCAAGACCCAACACAATTTACATAAACATACTTCACAGCGCATCTCCTCCTCGCTGTGATGGAAGGCAAAACTTAAACATATCTCTCCCCTGCACTCCCCTCTCCCCCCCATGTCAGAGTCACACACACACATACCCCGACAAAAAAAACAATAAAAACTACATAGAACAAGACAGAAAACAATAAAAAGACAAACGGACTCCAGAGGCCGCTGCTGACAAGAGTCGCGCCGACCACCGGATTCGATCCATTGACTTGGCCTCCACAGCCGTCTGTGGCAATGAATTCCACAGATTCACCACCCTCTGATTAAAGAAATTCCTCCTCACCTCCTTCCTAAAAGAACGTCCTTTAATTCTAAGATGAGGGAATTGAAGGCAATATCTCCAAGTTTGCGGATGACACTAAGCTGGGGGGCAGTGTTAGCTGTGAGGAGGATGCTAGGAGACTGCAAGGTGACTTGGATAGGCTGGGTGAGTGGGCAAATGTTTGGCAGATGCAGTATAATGTGGATAAATGTGAGGTTATCCATTTTGGTGGCAAAAACAGGAAAGCAGACTATTATCTAAATGGTGGCCGACTAGGAAAAGGGGAGTTGCAGCGAGACCTGGGTGTCATGGTACACCAGTCATTGAAAGTAGGCATGCAGGTGCAGCAGGCAGTGAAGAAAGCGAATGGTATGTTAGCTTTCATAGCAAAAGGATTTGAGTATAGGAGCAGGGAGGTTCTACTGCAGTTGTACAGGGTCTTGGTGAGACCACACCTGGAGTATTGCGTACAGTTTTGGTCTCCAAATCTGAGGAAGGACATTATTGCCCTAGAGGGAGTGCAGAGAAGGTTCACCAGACTGATTCCTGGGATGTCAGGACTGTCTTATGAAGAAAGACTGGATAGACTTGGTTTATACTCTCTAGAATTTAGGAGATTGAGAGGGGATCTTATAGAAACTTATAAAATTCTTAAGGGGTTGGACAGGCTAGATGCAGGAAGATTGCTCCCGATGTTGGGGAAGTCCAGGACAAGGGGTCACAGCTTAAGGATAAGGGGGAAATCCTTTAAAACCGAGATGAGAAGAACTTTTTTCACACAGAGAGTGGTGAATCTCTGGAACTCTCTGCCACACTCGAAGGGCCGAATGGTGCAGGCTCGAAGGGCCGAATGGCCTACTCCTGCACCTAATTTCTATGTTTCTATGTTTCTAAGACTATGATAAAGTGGATGAGAAAGTGGGATACCATGGAACTCGTGTGAACGGGTGATCGATGGTCGATGCGGACTCGATGGGCTGAAGGGCCTGTTTCTGCACTGTATCTCTAAACTAGTACAATAGACAATAGGTGCAGGAGTAGGCCATTCGGCCCTTCGAGCCAGCACCGCCATTCAATAGGAACAGCAGTTAGAACCAAAGAGAAAAATCCCAGCGTGCAGACTGCAGTGAAACAGTGTTGAAACTATAACCCTACATCCTGCACCCTGGTATTTCTCTCTCTCTGGTCTACCTGTTATACTTGCTTACAGCTTGATTGTGCTCATGTACAGTGTGATATCATCACCACTTAGTACACCCCCTCTCCGCACTTGACTTTTAAAGGTGTTTGACGCACGATGGCAGATTAATGGTCGTTGCGTTAATGTCCTTTGCTCTTGAGCTTGTGATGTTGGGAATTCGTGATGACAATTTGGAACACGGCGTGATCATCTACTGATCAGTGTTACACTGAACACGTCCGCTCTCCAAGGATGGCCATGGTCTGCAAGTGGCCGAGAAATGGGATTCATCACCAATGTCTTAATTTCCCTGACAGGTTGGGGGAGTGGGCAGATGCATGGCAGATGCAGTTTAATGCGGATAAATGTGAGGTTATCCACTTTGGTAGCAAAAACAGGAAGGCAGATTAATAACTAAATTGTGTCAATTTGGGAAAAGGGGAAGTACAACGGGAGCTGGGGGTCCTTGTTCATCAATCAATGAAAGTAAGCATGCAGGTACAGCAGGCAGTGAAGAAAGCGAATGGCATGTTGGCCTTTATAACAAGAGGAATCGAATATAGGAGCAAACAGGCCCTTCTGCAGTTGTACAGGGCCTAGTGGGACCACACCTGGAGTATTGTGTGCAGTTTTAGCCCCCTAATTTGAGGAAGGACATTCTTGCTATTGAGGGAGTGCAGCGTAGGTTTACAAGGTTAATTCCCGGGATGGTGAGACTGTCATATGCTGAGAGAATGAAGACAATACATGATTACAATCGGGCCGTCCACAGTGTACAGATACATAATAAGGGAATAACGTTTAGTGCAAGGTAAAGCGAGCAAAGTCCGATCAAGGATAGTCCAAGGGTCACCAATGAGTTAGATAGTAGTTCAGGACCGCTCTCTGGTTGTGGTAGGATGGTTCAGTTGCCTGATAACAGCTGGGCGGAAACTCCACACGGCTGTTTTTGCATTGTATGAAAAACCTAACCCTATGAACCTCTGACTCTAACCGGTATTAATCTTGTTTGATATTATGACCTGGGTATACGATATAATGAAAGCACTCAGCTTGAGTTTAAGTTTAATTTATTGTAACTAAAGTCTGAGGGTTCCCACACAGGGGGTAAATTTGTAGATTCTGTATTTGTACATATTTTTTCTCATTGACTGACTGTGTTTGATTCTGGTTAAACCGGTTATCTGTTCATCATTAGTTGTTTCAAGAATAAGGGGTAAGCCATTTAGAATGTAGACGAGGAAACACTTTTTCTCACAGAGAGTTGTGAGTCTGTGGAATTCTCTGCCTCAGAGGGCGGTGGAGGCTGGTTCTCTGGATACTTCAAGAGAGAGCTAGATAGGGCTCTTAAAGATAGCGGAGTCAGGGGATATGGGGAGAAGGCAGGAACGGGATACTGATTGGGGATGATCAGCCATGATCACATTGAATGGCGGTGCTGGCTCAAAGGGCCGAATGGTCTACTCCTGCACCTGTTGTTTATTGTCTATTGTCTAAATGAGATTCATCACCAATGTTTTATTTTCCCTGCAGAAAAGGAGCCTCACCACCGCTTCAATGGTTCAATGGTTTATTGTCACAAGTGCAAATGCAGTGAAATTATTTTCTCCCATAGCTCTGCACACCCCTTATGCCCTTTATCATATATCTGTACACTGTGGATGGCTCGAATGTAACCATGAGGTCATAAATGAAAGGAGCAGAATAAGGCCATTCGGCCCATCAAGAATGTCCTTCCTCAAATGTGGAGACCAAAACTGCACACAATACTTCATCCTGTATCTGTACACTGTGGATGGTTCGATTGTAATCATGTATTGTCTTTCCGCTGACTGGATAGCGCGTAACAGAAGCTTTTCACTGTACCTCGGTACACGTGACAATAAACTAAACTCAAAAATAATGCAAGATAAAGTCCTACAGAAGACAGTCTAGGGATCTTCAATGAGGTCGATGGGAGGTCAGAACCATATCATAAGAACATAAGTGATAGGAGTAGAATTAGACCATAAGACCCATGTACTCCACCATTCAATCATGGCTGATCTATCCCTCCCTCCTAACCCCATTCTCCTGCCTTCTCCCCATAACCTCTGACACCTGTACTAATCAAGAATCTATCTATCTCTGCCTTAAAAATATCCACTGACTTGGCCTCCACAGCCTTCTGAGGCAATGAATTCCGCAGATTCACCACCAAAATAAGTTTCTCCTCATCTCCTTCCTGAAGGAACATCCTTTAATTCTGAGGCCGTGACCTCTGGTCCTAGACTCTCCCACTAGTGGAAACATCCTCCCCACATCCACTCTATCCAGGCCTTTCACTATTCGAATGGCAAAACTAAATTGAACAAACGAGTCAGGTTCCACCAGGTTCACGAGTCCACATCTAGGTTCAAGAACAGGTTCTTCCCCACAGCCATCAAACGCGACATCAAGCAAGCTCTGAACAATACCAGTCTATTGCACTTTATCTGTTTATTTATTGTGTACATTATATGTCTATGGTATAGAAACATAGAAACATAGAAATTAGGTGCAGGAGTAGGCCATTCGGCCCTTCGAGCCTGCACCGCCATTCAATATGATCATGGCTGATCATCCAACTCAGTATCCTGTACCTGCCTTCTCTCCATACCCTCTGATCCTCTTAGCCACAAGGGCCACATCTAACTCCCTCTTAAATATAGCCAATGAACTGGCCTCGACTACCCTCTGTGGCAGAGAGTTCCAGAGATTCACCACTCTGTGTGAAAAAAGTTCTTCTCATCTCGGTTTTAAAGGATTTCCCCCTTATCCTTAAGCTGTGACCCCTTGTCCTGGACTTCCCCAACATCGGGAGCAATCTTCCTGCATCTAGCCTGTCCAACCCCTTAAGAATTTTGTAAGTTTCTATAAGATCCCCTCTCAATCTCCTAAATTCTAGAGAGTATAAACCAAGTCTATCCAGTCTTTCTTCATAAGACAGTCCTGACATCCCAGGAATCAGTCTGGTGAACCTTCTCTGCACTCCCTCTATGGCAATAATGTCCTTCCTCAGATTTGGAGACCAAAACTGTACACAATACTCCAGGTGTGGTCTTACCAAGACCCTGTACAACTGCAGTAGAACCTCCCTGCTCCTATACTCAAATCCTTTTGCTATGAAAGCTAACATACCATTCGCTTTCTTCACTGCCTGCTGCACCTGCATGCCTACTTTCAATGACTGGTGTACCATGACACCCAGGTCTCGCTGCATCTCCCCTTTTCCTAGTCGGCCACCATTTAGATAATAGTCTGCTTTCCTGTTTTTGCCACCAAAATGGATAACCTCACATTTATCCACATTATACTGCATCTGCCAAACATTTGCCCACTCACCCAGCCTATCCAAGTCACCTTGCAGTCTCCTAGCATCCTCCTCACAGCTAACACTGCCCCCCAGCTTAGTGTCATCCGCAAACTTGGAGACATTGCCTTCAATTCCCTCATCCAGATCATTAATATATATTGTAAATAGCTGGGGTCCCAGCACTGAGCCTTGCGGTACCCCACTAGTCACTGCCTGCCATTGTGAAAAGGACCCGTTTACTCCTACTCTTTGCTTCCTGTTTGCCAGCCAGTTCTCTATCCACATCAATACTGAACCCCCAATGCCGTGTGCTTTAAGTTTGTATACTAATCTCTCATCACCAAGTGCTTCGAGAGGCTGGTCCTGGCACACCTCAAAAGCTGCCTACCCCCCACACTGGATCCCTATCAGTTTGCCTACCGCAAGAACAGGAGTACGGAGGATGCCATCTCAACGGCACTTCACACCGCCCTCTCCCACCTCGACAACAGAGACACTTACGTAAGAATGCTGTTCATCGATTACAGCTCTGCATTCAACACCATTATACCCTCTAAACTGATCACCAAACTCGGTAACCTGGGCATCGACCCCTCCCTCTGCAACTGGATACTGGACTTTCTAACC
Source organism: Amblyraja radiata (assembly GCF_010909765.2). NCBI lineage: Eukaryota > Metazoa > Chordata > Chondrichthyes > Rajiformes > Rajidae > Amblyraja > Amblyraja radiata. Next base: position 118,918,220 of record NC_045959.1, read on the forward strand.
AACAGACCCCAGTCTGTTAGGTTAGACAAGCACACCTCTTCAACCCTCACCCTGAACACCGGCGTTCCACAGGGCTGTGTGCTGAGCCCCCTCCTCTACTCCCTCTTCACCTATGACTGCACACCTGTACATGGTACTAACACCATCATCAAGTATGCAGATGATACAACGGTGATTGGCCTCATCAGCAACAACGATGAGTCGGCCTACAGGGAGGAGGTCCAGCACTTAGCAGCATGGTGCGCTGACAACAACCTGGCCCTTAACTCCAAGAAGACCAAGGAGCTCATTGTAGACTTCAGGAAGTCCAGGGGCGGCACGCACACCCCCATCCACATTAACGGGACGGAGGTGGAACGTGTTTCTAGCTTCAGGTTCCTGGGAGTCAACATCTCCGATGACCTCTCTTGGACCCACAATACCTCAACTCTGATCAAGAAGGCTCACCAGCGTCTCTTCTTCCTGAGGAGACTGAAGAAGGTCCATCTGTCTCCTCAGATCCTGGTGAACTTCTACCGCTGCACCATCGAGAGCATCCTTACCAACTGCATCACAGTATGGTATGGCAACTGCTCTGTCTCCGACCGGAAGGCATTGCAGAGGGTGGTGAAAATTGCCCAACGCATCACCGGTTCCTCGCTCCCCTCCATTGAGTCTGTCCAAAGCAAGCGTTATCTGCGGAGGGCGCTCAGCATCGCCAAGGACTGCTCTCACCCCAACCATGGACTGTTTACCCTCCTACCATCCGGGAGGCGCTACAGGTCTCTCCGTTGCCGAACCAGCAGGTCCAGGAACAGCTTCTTCCTGGCGGCTGTCACTCTACTCAACAACGTACCTCGGTGACTGCCAATCACCCCCCCACCCCCCGGACACTTATTATCACTTATTATTATTTATTTAAATCATTTGCTATGTCGCTCTTCCAGGGAGATGCTAAATGCATTTCGTTGTCTCTGTACTGTACACTGACAATGACAATTAAAATTGAATCTGAATCTGAATCTGAATGTGGGACCTTGTCGAAAGCCTTCTGGAAGTCCAGATACACCACATCCACTGATTCTCCCCTATCCATGCTAGTAGTTACATCCTCGAAAAATTCTATAAGATTCGTCAGACATGATTTACCTTTTGTAAATCCATGCTGACTTTGTCCAATGATTTCACCACTTTCCAAATGTGCTGCTATCCCATCTTTAATAACTGACTCTAGCAGTTTCCCCACTACCGATGTTAGACTATCTGGTCTGTAATTCCTCGTTTTCTCTCTCCCTCCCTTCTTAAAAAGTGGGGTTACGTTTGCTACCCGCCAATCCTCAGGAACTACTCCAGAATCTAAAGAGTTTTGAAAGATTATTACTAATGCATCCACTATTTCTGGAGCTACTTCCTTAAGTACTCTGGGATGCAGCCTATCTGGCCCTGGGGATTTATCGGCCTTTAATCCATTCAATTTACCCAACACCACTTCCCGGCTAACCTGGATTTCATTCAATTCCTCCAACTCCTTTGACCCGCGGTCCCCTGCTATTTCCGGCAGATTATTTATGTCTTCCTTAGTGAAGACGGAACCAAAGTAGTTATTCAATTGGTCCGCCATATCCTTGTTCCCCATGATCAACTCACCTGTTTCTGACTGCAAGGGACCTACATTTGTTTTAACTAATCTCTTTCTTTTCACATATCTATAAAAACGTTTGCAGTCAGTTTTTATGTTCCCTGCCAGTTTTCATTCATAATCTATTTTTCCTTTCCTATTTAAGCCCTTTGTCCTCCTCTGCTGGTCTCTGAATTTCTCCCAGTCCTCCGGTATGCTGCTTTTTCTGGCTAATTTGTACGCATCATCCTTCGCTTTGATACTATCCCTGATTTCCCTTGTTATCCACGGATGCACTACCTTCCCTGATTTATTCTTTTGCCAAACTGGGATGAACAATTTTTGTAATTCATCCATGCAGTCTTTAAATGTCTTCCATTGCATATCCACCGTCAACCCTTTTAGAATTAATTGCCAGTCAATCTTGGCCAATTCACGTCTCATACCCTCAAAGTTACCTTTCTTTAAGTTCAGAACCATTGTTTCTGAATTAACAATGTCACTCTCCATCCTAATGAAGAACTCAACCATATTATGGTCACTCTTGCCCAAGGGGGCACGTACAACAAGACTGCTAACTAACCCTTCCTCATTACTCAATACCCAGTCTAAAATAGCCTGCTCTCTCGTTGGTTCCTCTACATGTTGATTTAGATAACTATCCCGCATACATTCCAAGAAATCCTCTTCCTCAGCACCCCTGCCAATTTGATTCACTTAGACACACTGAACTTTTGTCCCAAGTAGCTGCGGCTCGCCTGCAGTCTGTCTGTCTTTTTTTGTTTTCTTTTGTCTTGTTTGATGTATGTTTTAGTTTATTTTTAGTTGTATATGTGTGGGGGGTGGGGGAAACTTTTTTAAACCTCGTCCTTCAACGGGGATGCGACCGTTTCCTTGTCGTATCTTCGTCTCCGTCTGCGCTGAGGCCTAATAACGTGGAGCGGGCGGCCTCCAACTGGAATCGACCTTGGGGGCTCCTGTAGCAGAGCTTGTGAACTCACCATCGCGGAGCTGGCCGACTTCAGAGGCTGTGGTGGCGCTGTGGCTGCGACCCGACTCCGGAGGCTTCGGCCGCGGGCCCTGTGGACGGTAACATCGGGAGCTCGCAGGTCCCTGGTTGGTGACCGATTATCGGGAGCTCCCGCAACGGCAGCTTCGCCCGCCTCGAATCACGGAGTTTGAATCGGCCCGTTCGCGGAGCATGGAATCGGCCGCGGGATGTACCATCGCGGGATGTAACATCGAGAGCCTCAATCGCCTCGACGCAGCGGGAGAACAAGCAAGGAAGAGATAAGACATTTTGCCTTCCAGCAAAGTGAAGAGGTGCCTGGAGATTCGCTGTGATGGATGTTTGTGTTAAATTGTGTTCATTGTGTGCTTTGTTGCTTTTTTCTCTGATGACTGCATGGTACGAAATTTCTTTCAAACTTGTTTGAATGACAATAAAGGAAATTCAATTCAATTCAAACTCCTGTTCTGTGTGATGTTTACATATTCTGTTGTGCTGCAGCAAGCGAGAATTTAATTGTCCTATCTGGAACACATGACAATAAAACGCTCTTGACTGTTGGCTCTTGACCTGCCCACACATGGCCCATATCCCTCTAGATGTGACCTCCACATATACCTGTCCAGGTGCCTTGTATCGAACACCGTGCTGGAACACATTATGGATGGAACTCACGTGTGCGTGTTCTGCGCTGGAAGGCTGAAGGTTAATCAAGCGAAGCACCTCTTTGCATCTATATTTAATGTCCGTGCCATTTAACTCCCTGATGTATTATTGATGTCTGAATGAAATAAACCCTGATGGGACTCCACTAATTGTTGATTGGTCTGGGCTAACCATTTTACATGTAGCCCGTGTAGTGAAACAGCGCAAATTGTTAAAAGAAACATTACACTTCTTTAACAGGGAACTGCAGATGCTGGAAAAATCGAAGGGAGACAAAAATGCTGGAGGAACTCAGCGGGTGAGACAGCATCTATGGAGAGAAGGAATAGGCGACATTTCGGGTTTCGACCCGAAACGTCACCTATAGACAATAGACAATAGGTGCAGGAGTAGTCCATTTGGCTCTTCGAGACAGCACCGCCATTCAATGTGATCATGGCTGATCATCCCCAATCAGTACCCCGTTCCTGCCTTCTCCCCATATCCCCTGACTCCGCTATTTTTAAGAGCCCTATCTAGCTCTCTCTTGAAAGCAGAGAATTCCACAGACTCACCACTCTCTGTGAGAAAAAGTGTTTCCTCGTCTCTGTTCTAAATGGGTTACCCCTTATTCTTAAACTGTGGCCCCTGGTTCTGGACTCCCCCAACACCGGGAACATGTTTCCTGCCTCTAGCGTGTCCAAGCCCTTAATAATCTTATATGTTTCAATGAGATACCCTCTCATCCTTCTAAACTCCAGAGTGTACAAGCCCAGCCGCTCCATTCTCTCAGCATATGACAGTCCCGCCATCACGGGAATTAACCTTGTGAACCTACGCTGCACTCCCTCAATAGCCTATTCCTTCTCTCCATAGATGCTGCCTCACCCACTGAGTTTCTCCAGCATTTTTGTCTAACTTAAACTTCTTTAGTTTAGTTTAGAGATACAGGATGGAAACAGGCCCTTCGGCCCACCGAGTCCGTGCCGACCAGCGATCCCCGCACACTAACACTATCCTACACACTCTAGGGACAATTTACATTTTTTACCAAAGCCAATTAACCTACAAACCTGCACGTCTTTGGAAGTGTGTGAGGAAACTAGAGATCCCAGGGAAAAGTCATGCGGTCACGGGGAGAACGTGCAAACTCCGTACAGACAGCACCCGTAGTCAGGATGGAACCTGTGTCTCTGGTGCTGTGGGCAGTTACTCTACTGCTGCGCCACCGTGCCAGCCTCCTATGGATAGAAATGTGATGAATGAACTGTAATTTAATACAGAGAAGTGTGAGGTGTTGCATTTTGGAAGTCGAACAAGGGCAGGACCTACACAGTGAATGGTAGGCCTCTGGGTAGTGTTGTAGAGCAGAGGGATCTAGGAGTACAGGTGCATGGTTCCTTGAAGGTGGAGTCGCAGGTAGATAAGGTGGTCAAAAAGGCTTTTGGCACTTTGGCCTTCATCAGTCAGAGTATTGAGTATAGAAGTTGGGAGGTCATGTTGCAGTTGTAGAAGACATTGGTGAGACCACATTTAGAATATTGTGTTCAGTTCTGGGCACCATGTTATAGGAAAGATATTGTCAAGCTTGAAAGGGTTCAGAATAGATTTACGAGGATGTTGCCAGGACTAGAGGGTGTGAGCTACAGGGAGAGGTTGAGTAGGCTGGGACTCTATTCCATGGAGTGCAGGAGGATGAGGGGAGATCCTATAGAGGTGTATAAAATCATGAGAGGAATAGATCGGGTAGATGCACAGAGTCTCTTGCCCAGAGTAGGGGAATCGAGGACCAGAGGACATAGGTTCAAGGTGAAGGGGAAAAGATTTAATAGGAATCCGAGGGGTAACTTTTTCACACAGAGGGTGCTGGGTGTATGGAACAAGTTGCCAGAGGAGGTAGTTGAGGCTGGGACTATCCCAACATTTACGAAACAGTTAGACAGGTACATGGATAGGACAGGTTTGGATGGATATGGACCAAGCACAGGCAGGTGGGACTAATGTAGCTGGGACATGTTGGCCGATGTGGGCAAGTGGGGCCGAAGGGCCAGTTTCCACACTGTTCTCGATGTTGGGGGAGTCCAGAACCAGGGGCCACAGTTTAAGAATAAGGGGTAAGCCATTTAGAACGGAGATGAGGAAACACCTTTTCACACAGAGAGTTGTGAGTCTGTGGAATTCTCTGCCTCAGAGGGCGGTGGAGGCCGGTTCTCTGGATGCTTTCAAGAGAGAGCTAGATAGGGCTCTTAAAGATAGCGGAGTCAGGGGATATGGGGAGAAGGCAGGAACGGGGTACTGATTGGGGATGATCAGCCATGATCATATTGAATGGCGGTGCTGGTTTGAAGGGCCGAATGGCCTACTCATGCACCTATTGTCTATTGTCTATCATTCTATGACTATATCTGTGGTTAATTCCTACTGTAAAACATGAATACAGGTGATGAAATGTTCTTTCCTGTCTGTTTCGATAACATGATTTAAACATATCTTTTGCCAAGAACATTGAGATCCGTGCAGTCTGCATTTTCAAATACTTTATACTTTCATATGATTTTACATATAAACTTTGCACATATATTACAACCAAAAAATATACATCTGTTTCATTAAAATCTCCAACCTTCCTTCTTACCAAAGCCGACATATTTTGGGTAAAATAAAAATGACACAACAAGTGTTTGTACAGATCATAAATCGCAGAAACACACTTGGACCAAGTGACTTGACTTCAGCAACAAAGAACCATAGTATTAAAATAAGCGCCTTCAACGAAAGAATGTCTCCAGCTATCACGCTTTGCCCCAACGTCACTTGAAGTGGGTTCACAACTCTGCACTCCTGGTATCAAAGGGTTTCTGGTGTAGAGAGACATGGAAGGTAGACAAAAATGCTGAAGGAACTCAGCGGGTGAGGCAGCATCTATGGAGCGAAGGAAATAGGACACGTTTCGGGTCGAGACCCTTCTTCAGACTACTCCTGCAGTCGGTGGAGGCCAATTCACTGGATGAATTTAAAAGAGAGTTAAGACCCTGTCCCACGATACGAGTTCATTCCAAGTGCTCCCCCGAGTTTAAAAAAAAAATCAAACTCGTGGTAAGTATGTAGAATGAACGTAGCGGGTACGTCGGAGCTCGGGGACGTCTCTTAGCGGCTCGTTACGCTAACGGCAGGTACTCGGGAAGACTCGCTAACGGCAGGTAAGCTCGGGAAGGCTCGTGAAGATTTTTCAACACGTTGAAAATTGTCCACGAGAGCCCCGAGTACCGACGAGCGGCCATTACCGTAAATCTCCGAGTTCGAATCAGGGCAAACTAGGGGAGAACTCGTGAATGAACTCGTACCGTGGGACAGGGCTTTTACATAGAGCTCTTTTGGCTTGCAGAATGAAGGGATATGGGGAGAAGGCAGGCACGGGTTACTGATTGGGGACGATCAGCCATGATCACAATGAATGGCGTTGCTGGTTCGAAGGTCTACTCCTGCACCTATTGTCTATGTTTCTATGTTTGAATCAGGCTATGATTCAACTAGTTACTGTGCTCTCCCCCGTAAACTTGTAGAAGTTAACATTCACTCATTGTCAGAATATTGATCATGAGATTGTATTTCCTTGGAAGAATCAGCATTATGTCCTTAAAGATAAATGAGTTGTCACATCAGTCTGAAGAAGGGTCTCGACCCGAAACGTCACCTATTTCCTTCGCTCCATAGATGCTGCCTCACCCGCTGAGTTTCTCCAGCATTTTTTGACTACCTTCGATTTTTCCAGCATCTGCAGTTCCGTCTTAAACATCAGAGCCATGGAGAGGCAGTGAGAGGATATCTGCCCTTCATCTCCACAGAGAAGCAGCCTCACCGTCAGAAACATTTCATGCTTTATTCCCTTTCACTCGTGTTGCTGGAGGCCAGACACTCATTTCTCCAGGGGGATGTAACTGGAGCTAATTGATTGATTGATAGAAAGAATCAGCCTGGAAAACGGCCCCTTCAGTCCACGCCGACCATCGATCACCCGTTCACACTAGTTCGATGTTATCCCACTTTCTCATCCACTCCCTACACACTACTGGGCAATTCACAGAGGGCCGATTAACCTACAAACCCGCATGCCGTCAGAATGTAGGATCGTGCTAGTGTTCAGGGTGATCGCTGGTCAGTAGACAATAGACAATAGGTGCAGGAGTAGGACATTCGGCCCTTCGAGCCAGCACCGCCATTCAATGTGATCATGGCTGATCATCCCCAATCAGTACCCCGTTCCTGCCTTCTCCCCATATCCCCTGACTCCGCTATCTATAAGAGCCCTATCTAACTCTCTCTTGAAAGTATCCAGAGAACCGGCCTCCACCGCCCTCCGAGGCAGAGAATTCCACAGACTCACCACTCTCTGTGAGAAAAAGTGTTTCCTCGTCTCCGTTCCAAATGGCTTACCCCTTATTCTTAAACTGTGGCCCCTGGTTCTGGAATCCCCCAACATCGGGAACACGTTTCCTGCCTCTAGTGTGTCCAAACCCTTAATAATCTTATATGTTTCAATAAGATGCCATCTCATCCTTCTAAACTCCAGAGTTTACAAGCCCAGCCGCTCCATTCTCTTAGACAATAGACTATAGGTGCAGGAGTAGGTCAGGCAGCATTTGTGGAGAACATGGATAGGTGACGTTTCACAGAGTGCTGGAGTAACTCAGCGGGTCAGGCAGCATCTGTGGAGAACATGGATAGGTGACGTTTCACAGAGTGCTGGAGTAACTCAGCGGGTCAGGCAGCATCTGTGGAGAACATGGATAGGTGATGTTTCACAGAGTGCTGGAGTATCTCAGCGGGTCAGGCAGCATCTGTGGAGAACATGGATAGGTGACGTTTCACAGAGTGCTGGAGTATCTCAGCGGGTCAGGCAGCATCTGTGGAGAACATGGATAGGTGACGGTTTCGAATCTTCCTAGTCCTAGTCCGAGTCTGAAGAAGGGTCTTGACCCGAAACGTCACCTATCCATGTTCTCCACAGATGCTGCCTGACCTACTCCTGCACCTATTGTCTATTGTGTAACTCTCCCACTGCCAGATTGTCTCTGCCCTATAACACTGAGGCCTTGCATCCGTCTCGTGTTGTTCGGCCACCCTGATGTTCTCTCTGCTCTTGGTGTCCACGACTTAACAAGAACTTTGGCAAAGATAGGCATCCTTCACTGGATCGAAGGTGGACAGAAATGCTGGAGAAACTCAGCGAGTGAGGCAGCATCTATGGAGCGAAGGTATAGGTGACGTTTTGGGTCGAGTCCCTCCTTCAGACTCAAACCCTTCAGACCCTTCTTCACCTGATTAATGTTAGCGAGCTTGAGAATTCCTCTTGCTGCTCTCAGGGAGCGATGTACACTCCATCTCCTCTCCGCACCGGAGATTCCCAAGTGGCTAATCAAGGCGATGGCTTAAACAGATCTCGGTACATAGAAACATAGAAAATATGTGCAGGAGGAGGCCATTCGACCCTTCGAGCCAGCACCGCCATTCAATATGATCATGGCTGATCGTCCCCTATCAATAACCCGTTCCTGCCTTCTCCCCATATCCCTTGATTCCACTAGCCCCTAGAGCTCTATCTAACTCTCTCTTAAATCCATCCAGTGACTTGGCCTCCACTGCCCTCTGTGGCAGGGAATTCCACAAATTCACCACTCTCTGGGTGAAAAAGTTTTTTCTCACCTCAGTCTTAAATGACCTCCCCTATATTCTCAGACTGTGGCCCCTGGTTCTGGACTCGCCCAACATTGGGAACATTTTTCCTGCATCGACCTTGTCCAGTCCTTTTATAATTTTATATGTTTCTATAAGATTCCCCCTCATCCTTCTAAACTCCAGTGCCTAGTCTAATATTTTAGTACGTCAGATCCATGAGTCGTTAAAATGTGATTGGTGCCCAAGTTTGGCCAAAGGGCCTGTCTCCATGCTGTGTGACTCTACGACTCGATGCCTACTACAGTTTTAGAGATACAGTGTGGAAACAGGCCTCTCGGCCCACCGAGTCCACCCCAGCCATCGATCACCCGCTCACACTAGCTCTATCTTATCCCACTTCCTCATCCACTCCCTACACACGAGGGGCAACTTACAGGGCCCACGTCTTTTGGTTGTGGGAGGAAACCAGAGAGGTTTCGGTCACGGTGGTGCAGCGGGTAGAGTTGCTGCCTCACAGCGCCGGAGACCCGGGTTCCATCCCGACCACGGGTGCTGTCTGTACGGAGTTTGCACGTTCTCCCCTTGACCTGCGTGTGTTTTCTCCGAGATCTTCGCTTTCCTCCCACACTCCTAAGACGTACAAGTCTGTCGGTGATTTGGCTTGGTATATATGTAAAACTAGTCCCTAGTGGGTGTAGGATAGTGTTAGTGTGCGGGGATCGCTGGTCGGCGCGGACCCGGTGGGCCGAAGGGCCTGTTTGCGCTCTGTATCTCTAAACAAAACCCACGCGGTCACAGGGAGAGAACGTGCAAACTCCACACGCACACACACACACATAGAGAGGCAGAGGTCAGGATTGGCTTTTAAGAGAGCTAGATAAAGCTAAAAAATAGCGGAGTCAGGGAATATGGGGAGAAGGCAGGAACGGGGTACTGATTGTGGATGATCAGCCATGATCACATTGAATGGCGGTGCTGGCTGGAAGGGCCGAATGGCCTACTCCTGCACCTATTGTCTATTGTCTATTGATTGAACCCGGGTCTCTGGCGCTGCTAGGCAGCGGCACTACCCGCTGCGCCACCGTGACGCCCGAGATGGGATGAAACTTTGGAACGGAGGTTGTTCTTGCCCTGAGATTGTGACAGATTCTAGTAGAGCTGGACCCTGGGGGGGGGGGGGGGGGGCAGTCAGTGGACACACATCAGAGTCACCAGTAACACAACATCAACAGGGACAGGAAGATTACAGCCCCCCCCCCTTGTTCGACACCACACCGGCGGGCCACACACGGGAGGTCGCTCCTGCCCCCCACCATCCTGTAGATCCAATACGCACACAAACATCTACAGACAAGCAAATCACTTCAGAGTCAATGAGTAAGCGTGCCCATGTACAGTGGAAGGCTGGTGGCGGTGGTGGTGGCGGTGGTGGTGGTGGTGGCGGTGGTGGTGGCGGTGGTGGGGGTGTGGTGGTCAGACGCCGGTCTGCTTGATGCTCTGGAAGCTGACGCGGGTTGGTGAGGTGGGTATAGACATGGCCCTGGCCACTCGCACCCTCAGTGTGTGGTTGTCTTGCCACCTGTGCCACCTCTTGCGAGCCGCCGTACGCACCTGCAACCAAGCACACGACAGTGAGACGGGTTACAACACCTCGTACAATCGACAATAGACAATAGACAATAGGTGCAGGAGTAGGCCATTCGGCCCTTCCGGCCAGCACCGCCATTCATGGCTGATCATCCCCAATCAGTACCCCGTTCCTGCCTTCTCCCCATATCCCCTGACTCCGCTATCTTTAAGAGCCCTATCCAACTCTCTCTTGAAAGTATCCAGAGAACCGGCATCCACCGCCCTCTGAGGCAGAGAATTCCACAGACTCACAACTCTCTGTGAGAAAAAGTGTTTCCTCGTCTCCGTTCTAAATAGCTTACCCCTTATTCTTAAACTGTGGCCCCTGGTTCTGGACTCCCCCAACATCGGGAACATGTTTCCTGCCTTCTCTTCCTACTTGGGCAGCTTACACCCCAGCGGTATGAACATTGACTTCTCTAACTTCAAGTAAAATCCTTACTTTCCCTCTCTCTCCATCCCCTCCCCCTTCCCAGTTCTCCCAGCAGTCTGACTGTCCCCGACTACATTCTATCGCTATTTGCTTTGTTGTCATCTTCTCCTAGCTAACAATGGTCTAGTCTACTTGTTCCTTGATTCACATCCCCTTTGTCCCGGTTTCACACCTTACACTTCCTTATCTATGTGTCTCGCTCTCCCCTGACTTCCGTCTGAAGAAGGGTGTTGACCCGAAACGTCACCCATTCCTTCTCTCCAGAGATGCTGCCTGTCCTGCTGAGTTACTCCAGCATTTTGTGTCTACCTTCAGTTTAAATCAGCATCTGCAGTTCCTTCCTACACAGCTAGTTTAGTTAGTTCAGTTTATTGTCACGTGAGATGAGGTACAGTGAAAAGCATCTGCAGAGAACATGGTAAGCGGCATTTCAGGTCAGGACCCATCATTTGATTGAGGGAATACAGGGGAGAAAGCTGGAAAAGAGAGGTGGGGTTTGGACTAAACCTGGTAAGTGATAGTTGGAGACAAGGAACTGCAGATGCTGGTTTATACCAAAGGTAGACACAAAGTGCTGGAGTAACTCAGCGGGTCAGGCAGCATCTGTGGAGAACATGGATAGGTGACGTTTCACAGAGTGCTGGAGTAACTCAGCGGGTCAGGCAGCATCTGTGGAGAACATGGATAGGTGACGTTTCACAGAGTGCTGGAGTAACTCAGCGGGTCAGGAAGCATCTGTGGAGAACATGGATAGGTGACGTTTCACAGAGTGCTGGAGTAACTCAGCGGGTCAGGCAGCATCTGTGGAGAACATGGATAGGTGACGTTTCACAGAGTGCTGGAGTAACTCAGCGGGGTCAGGCAGCATCTGTGGAGAACATGGATAGGTGACGTTTCACAGAGTGCTGGAGTAACTCAGCGGGTCAGGAAGCATCTGTGGAGAACATGGATAGGTGACGTTTCACAGAGTGCTGGAGTAACTCAGCGGGTCAGGCAGCATCTGTGGAGAACATGGATAGGTGACGTTTCACAGAGTGCTGGAGTAACTCAGCGGGTCAGGCAGCATCTGTGGAGAACATGGATAGGTGACATTTCACAGAGTGCTGGAGTAACTCAGCGGGTCAGGCAGCATCTGTGGAGAACATGGATAGGTGACGTTTCACAGAGTGCTGGAGTAACTCAGCGGGTCAGGCAGCATCTGTGGAGAACATGGATAGGGCTATACAATTACGGGCAGTTCATGGCCTTTACTGCCAGGTCTTGAAATAGCAGCAAATAGATCAAATATTCACTGCATTCACTATTGGAAAGTGGGATAGCTGAGATTGCCAAAGCCCACATACATAATGAACGAGCCTGCAACCAGCCGGGAACTGGATGTAGGTCCGGAGATTCAGCCTCACGCGAGGTATCGGAGCGGAACACTGACTAACCTGACATATATTGGTCTTGAACCAACATGCTCATAAACCTTGAACACTAAATATTACCCTAAACAATGGCTAAACGAGTCTAGGTCTAGTATTGTAGATCCTCGGATTCCAGGACCAGAGGACATAAGTTCAAGGTGAAGGGGAAAAGATTTAATAGGAATCTGAGGGGTAACTTTTTCACACAGAGGGTGGTGGGTGTATGGAACAAACATAGAAAGATAGAAAATAGGTGCAGGAGTAGGCCATTTGGCCCTTCGAGCCTGCACCGCCATTCAATATGATCATGGCTGATCATCCACTCAGTATCCTGTACCTGCCTACTCTCCATACCCCCTGCCAGAGGAGGTAGTTGAGCTGGGACTATCCCAATGTTTGAGAAACAGTTAGACAGGTACATGGATAGAGCAGGTTGGAGGGATATGGACCAAGCGCAGTGCAGCTGGGACATGTTGGGCCGAAGGGCCTGTTTCCACGCTGTATCACTCTGTGACTCTCTGATTCTAGGTTATTGTCACTAGAATTCATAGCCTCTATTCTGGGACTAGTGGTGATGGGGCATGTTGGTTGGCACGGAGTGGTTGGGCCCTTTGTGTTGGAGGGTGGTACCTAAGACGTGTGTACCATGAGATGTTAGCTATCTGGAATCTTTAGTGATGTAGAGATGAATAGGAGAATAAGTTTATTGGCCAAGTATTCACATACAAGGAATTTGCCTTGGTGCTCCGCCCGCAAGTGACAACATGACATACAGTGACAGTTAGGAATGACACATAAAACATTAAACATTAATAATAAAACATTATCGATTAAACAAGTGAATTAAATAAAATACCAGAGCACAAGGAGGCTACAGGCTTTGGTTATTGAGTAGAGCTACTACTCGTGGAAAATCACCAAGTCATGCAGACAGAAACAGGCCCTTCAGCCCACCTTATCCATACTGACCAAGATGCCCCATCTAAACTAATCTCATTTGCTTGCGTTTGGCCCATATCTATAAACCTGTCCTATTCATGTACAGAGCTAAATGTCTATTAAACATTGTTATTGTACCCGCCTCGACTACCTCTTCTGGCACCTCGTACCATACACCCGCCCTAACTGGCCAATTAATGCAATAACACACAGATACTTGGACAGTCACGGAGGCGCAGCGGTAGAGTTGCTGCCTTACAGCGAATACAGCGCCGGAGACCCGGGTTCCATCCCGACTACGGGTGCTGTCTGTACGGAGTTTGCGTGGGTTTTCTCCAAGATCTTCGGTTTCCTCCCACACTCCAAAGACGTGCAGGTTTGTAGGTTAATTGGCTTGGTGTAAATGTTAAAATCGTCCCTGGTGTGCGTAGGATAGTGTTAGTGTGCGGGGATCGCTGGTCGGCGCGGACCCGGTGGGCCGAAGGGCCTGTTTCTGCGCTGTATCTCTTAAAGATAACGGAGTCGAGGGATATGGGGAGAAGGCAGGAACGTGGTACTGATTGTGGATGAACAGCCATGATCACATTGAATGGCGGTGCTGGCTCGATGGGCCGAATGGCCGACTCCTGCACCTTATTCCCTTTAGCCTGTATCTATACACTGTTGATGGCTCGATTGTAATCATGTGTTATAGACAACAGACAATAGACAATAGGTGCAGGAGTAGGCCATTTGGCCCTTCGAGCCAGCACCGCCATTCAATGTGATCATGGCTGATCATCCCCAATCAGTACCCCGTTCCTGCCTTCTCCCCATATCCCCTGACTCCGCTATCTTTAAGAGCCCTATCTAGCTCTCTCTTGAAAGCATCCAGAGAACCGGCCTCCACCGCCCTCTGAGGCAGAGAATTCCACAGATTCACCACTCTCTGTGAGAAAAAGTGTTTCCTCGTTTCCATTCTAAATGGCTTACTCCTTATTCTTAAACTGTGGCCCCTGGTTCTGGACTCCCCCAACATCGGGAATATGTTTCCTGCCTCTTGCGTGTCCAAGCCCTTAATAATCTTATGTGTTGTCTTTCCGCTGACTGGTTAGCACGCAACAAAAGCTTTTCACTGTACCCTGGTACACGTGACAATAAACTAAACTGATAAAAAGCTCTGGTTTAAAGTTACACGTCTGAAGCAGATGAGATAGCTTGGAGTCACATTGTGTTTTCACACTGCCTGCTATTACATCCTGTTCAGGCAAGCGGAGCTATAATTGGGAGTGTTAAAAACGGCGAATAACCTAATAACAGATAGATAGGTGGTGACCACAATCTCTGAAAATCTGTGGGCAGTCGGCAGAGGGAATAATCCCTTATATCAGAACCTGCAGTCACTTGAAGCAACTAATAATTCCTTAAAATCTATGGGATACGGGGAAAAAGCCGGAACGGGGTACTGATCTTGGATGATCAGCCGTGATCATATTGAAACTGGCCCTTTGGAATACCCTGGAGTTTAGAAGGATGAGAGGGCATCTTATTGAAACATATAAGATTATTAAGGGTTTGGACACGCTAGAGGCAGGAAACGTGTCCCCGATGTTGGGAGAGTCCAGTACCACAGTTTAAGAATAAGGGGTAAGCCATTTCGAGCGGAGATGAGGAAACACTTTTTCACATAGAGAGTTGTGAATCTGTGGAATTCTCTGCCTCAGAGGGGCAGGTTCTCTGGATACTTTCAAGAGAGAGCTCGATAGGGCTCTTAAAGATAGCGGAGTCAGGGGATATGGGGAGAAGGCAGGAACGGGGTACTGATTGGGGATGATCAGCCATGATCACATTGAATGGCAGTGCCGGCTCGAAGGGCCGAATGGCCTACTCCTGCACCTATTGTCTATTGTCTATTGAATGGCGGTGCTGGCTCGAAGGGCCGAATGGCCTACTCTTGCACCTATTGTCTATTGTCTATTGAATGGCGGTGCTGGCTCGAAGGGCCGAATGGCCTACTCTTGCACCTATTGTCTATTGTCTATTGAATGGCGGTGCTGGCTCGAAGGGTCGAATGGCCTGCCCCTGCACCTATTGTCGGTTGTCTATTATTAAGGAAGAGATACGATATGATACGATCGAACTTTATTCATCCCCGGAGGGAAGTTGTTCGGCAGTTCTCAGATCTGCCGTTCTCAGATAGATCGTTTGTTGATTAATACGGTATTTGGGGTTTACGGGGAGAAGGCAGAGGAGGATCTCAATTCTCACTTTCGGCAACATTACAGGCCCACTAAATGCAACAACACAACGAAAATAATATATACAGGTCCATCACCAATAGTGGCAGAGCCTTGGGGGGAGGGAGGGGGGGACTGGCAGGAGAATGGGGTCGAGAGGGAAAAACATATCAGCCATGATTGAATGGGTAGTGTAGATGGGGCATGTTGGCCGGGTGGATCAAAGGGCCAGTGTCCACTGTGTGATTCTATGACTATGAATGGCGGAGTAGACTCGATGGGCTGAATGACCTAATTCGGCTTTGTAGGCCTTACGGTCTTGCGTATGATTAGAGGTGTATGCGGGCTGATTGTCACTCAGTGCAGTCTCAATCACAGCAAGTGTATCCCCTGAGATTAGTTGTGTTATTCTTTTTTGACTGCTTCTGACGAGAGTGTTCAGTTGTGTGTTTTGCAAAACCACAACAAATTGTGACATATAATTGTTATTTCTCTCTGAGAAATTGGAGTTCTCCTGAAAAGTTGCCTATACAGTAATAAATGTTGCCTGGACAGTAATAAAAGCTGCCTATACAGTAATAAAAGTTGCCTGGACAGTAATAAAAGCTGCCTATACAGTAATAAAAGTTGCCTGGACAGTAATAAAAGCTGCCTAGTTAATAATAAAAGATGCCTAGTTAGTAATAAAAGCTGCCTAGTTAATAATAAAAGATGCCTAGTTAGTAATAAAAGCTGCCGTTAGTAATAAAAGCTGCCTAGACAGTAATAAAACCTGCCTGGACAGTAATAAAAGTTGCCTAGGCAGCAATAAAGCTGCCTGGACAGTAATAAAAGCTGCATGGACTAATAAAAACTGCCTAGACAGTAATAAAAGATGCCTAGTTAGTAATAAAAGCTGCCTAGACAGCAATAAAAGCTGTCTGGACAGTAATAAAAGCTGCCGAGACAGCAATAAAAGTGTGTTCATCACCACAAGGATGAAATTGGTCTCATTTGTTTTTACAGCCAGTTTTCTAGTTGCCCTTGTAATACTCCCAAATGTTTTCATCATAGAGTGATACAGTGTTGAAACAGGCCCTTCGGCCCCACTTGCCCACACCGGCCAACATGTCCCAGCTACACTAGTCCCACCTGCCTGCGCTTGGTCCATATCCCTCCAAACCTGTCCTATCCATGTACCTGTCTAACTGTTTCTTAATTGTTGGGATAGTCCCAGCCTCAACTACCTCCTCTGGCAGCTTGTTCCATACACCCACCACCCTCTGTGTGAAAAAGTTAACCCTCAGATGCCTATTAAATATTTTCCCCTTCACTTTGAACCCGTGTCCTCTGGTCCTCGATTCCCCTACTCTGGGCAAGAGACTCTGAGCATCTACCTGATCTATTCCTCTCATGATTTTATACACCTCTATAAGATCTCCCCTCATCCTCCTGCACTCCAGACAGCACCCGTAGTCAGGATCGAACCTGAGCCTTTGGTGCCGTGAGGTGGCAACTCTACTGCTGCTCCACCGTGTCACAGTTTGTTTGTTATCTCCTCTGCTCAGTCACCAGAGACAGTAAAATCGATGCGGCTTTAAAACGACCACCCACACCTGGAGTATTGTGTGCAGTTTCGGTCCCCTAATTTGAGGAAGGACATTCTTGCTATTGAGGGAGTGCAGCGTAGGTTTACAAGGTTAATTCCCGGGATGGCGGGACTGTCATATGCTGAGAGAATGGAGCAGCTGGGCTTGTACACTCTGGAGTTTAGAAAGATGAGGGGAGATCTTATTGAAACATATAAGATTATTAAGGGTTTGGACACGCTAGAGGCAGGAAACAGGTTGGGGGAGCCCAGAACCAGGGGCCACAGTTTAAGAATAAGGGGTAAGCCATTTAGATCGTAGACGAGGAAACACTTTTTCACCTAGAGAGTTGTGAGTCTGTGGAATTCTCTGCCTCAGAGGGCGGTGGAGGCCGGTTCTCTGGATACTTTCAAGAGAGAGCTAGATAGGGCTCTTAAAGATAGCGGAGTCAGGGGATATGGGGAGAAGGCAGGAACGGGGTACTAATTGTGGATGATCAGCCATGATCACATTGAATGGCGGTGCTGGCTCGAAGGGCCGAATGGCCTACTCCTGCACCTGTTGTCTATTGTCATCATTTCGCTCAAATGTTTTTTGAAGAAAACAAGTCCAACGTACCTCTCCGTTCAGGAAGCAGTAGAACACCGACACAAAGAATCCCTGCAAGACACAAGAGAGAGTGATTGAGATCTGGGGCACGTTGCAACACTAACTCAAGGCTAAACTACATAAATAGAGTGATAGGCAACAACGTATGCTGCATGCACGGGCGAGTATTCTCTTGCGCAAGTTTGGTGCGTGTACAGATGTGGTGAAGATGTCGCTGTTTAGAGCATACTGCACACCACTCTACACTGCGCACCTGTGGTGGAACTATGGAAAAACAAGTTTGCAGAGACTAAAGGTGTCCTGTAATGATGCCATGAGAACACTGCTATGGAAACCTAGATGGTGTGGTGCCAGTAATATGTTCGTGGCTGCAGTACTTTAGAAGGTATCCTAAGAAATCATATGTATAAATTCATCTGCAGGATAAATGACTCTAAAAATGTATTTATTGTGGCCTTGTCAAACATAAGGTTTAGCACTACACGCTACCAATCCCAGTTGTGGTCTCGTTGTAGGACATTGATCATTCTTTTATTCTGGATTTTAATTCAAGTATTGTGTGTTTTTTTAATATCTAATTTATGATGCTTTTATAAGTGATATACTAAGATTTTATATGTTTTTTATAGTGTTTTTATATGCAATTAATTTTTATGTAATGCTGTTCCTTGTCTGGACCTTGAGTCCGAAATAAAAGTTTATTATTATTATTATAGAGTCACAAAACACGGAATCAGGTCCTCCGGCCCAAATCGCCCTTGACAACGACATGCCCCATCCACACTAGGCCGGAGCCTGCACCGACAGAGCGGAGGCAGCAGGAATGGACCCAGGAGGCGAGCCACCAGGGGGGGCCGGTGGTCCAGGAACAAAGGGGGACTCAGCGTAGGGGGGGGGGGGGGGCGCCGTGAAGAGGGGAGGTGGAGGACAGAGCGGGGCCGGGTGCGGGAGTACCATGCAACTGTTGCTGCTCTTTATGTAGCATCCCTTTGCATACCGTTGGTTTGCAGAACAAAGAATATCACAATCACCTGGCCATGTTTGGCCCGCATCCCTCTAAACCTCTGCACTCCATCTCTACCTGTCCAAGTGTCTTTTAAATGTTGTTATGGTGTTATATAGTGGTGCAGCGGTAGAGTTGCTGCCTCACAGCGCCAGAGACCCGGGTTCGATCCTGACTACGGGCGCTGTCTGTACGGAGTTTGTACGTTCTCCCCGTGACCCACGTGGGTTTTCTCCAGGTGCTTCGGTTTCCTCCCACACTCCAAAGACGTGCGGGTTTATAGTTTAATTGGCCTTGTGCAAATTGTTGCTAGCATTCCAGATAGACGTGGTCTACAGGGAACGTTGGCCGGCATGGACTCAGTGGGCCGAAGGACCTGTTTCCATGCTGTATCTGTAAGCCAAACTAAACCTGTCTCAACCACCTCTTCTGGCAGCTCGTCCCATACACCCACTAACCTCTGAGTGGAAAAGTTGCCCCTCAGGTTCCTATTAAATCTTTCCAGACATTTTTTGTCTACTTTCCATTTTTCCAGCATCTGCAGTTACTTCTTAAAAATGTTGCCCTTCAGATTTCCCACTTTTTTCACTGTTTCAGTCATGAATTTTTGAGAGGAACATAGTCGTGGTCACAAAATGTGGAAACAGGCCCTTCGGCCCAACTAGCCCATGCCGACCAACATGCCCCAGCTACACTAGTCCCACCTTACCGTGTTTGGCCCATATCCCTCCCAACCTGTCCTATCCATGTACCTGTCCAAATGTCTTTACATTTTGTTATTGTCCCTGCCTCAACTACCTCCTCCGGCAGTTGCCCCATCAGGTTCCTTTTAAATCTTTCCCCCCCTCTCACCTTAAACCCATCTCCTCTGGTTCTTGTTTAAGAAGGAACTGCAGATGCTGGAAAAATCGAAGGTAGACAAAAATGCTGGAGAAGCTCAGCGGGTGAGGCAGCATCTATGGAGCGAAGGAATAGGTGATGTTTCGGGCCGAGACCCTTCAAGAAGTGGAGACCCTTCAAGAACCAAGAACCCTCTGCTTCTTGGTTCCCCTACTCTGTGCATTCTCCATATCCGTTCCCCTCGTGATTAGATCCAGCTTGTTGCAAGTGGAGGGGACAGAGTGCGTTTGGGACCGAGGATCGGCGATGGCAGCCCTCCTGACCAGATCTGCTGGACATTCGGCCCTTCCAGGTGCTGGCTCGAAGGGCCGAATGGCCTACTCCTGCACCTATTGTCTAATGTCTATTGCCACCCACCTGAAAGGACTGGAGGAATGAATTGAAGTAGAGGAATGCCACGTAGGAGATGTCATGTTTGCCGGGGTCGATGAAGAACAGTATGTAGGTTATTCCCAGCAGAGGTAACAAAACTAAAATGGCCTTCACTGCCTTCCTGTAGAACACATGATGAGAGGAGAGAGAACCAAGATTAGTGAGGTAGAATAACGTTGACATTTTATTGACTAAATCTCAATTTATACACCTCTGTAACATCACCCCTCAGCCTCCTGTATTCGAGGATCCCCCTACTCTTAATTCTGGGTACAAGACTCAGTGCATCCACCCAGTTCATGTTCATAAGCTGCAGGAGCAGAATTAGGCCATTCGGCCCATCACGTCCACACCGCCATTCAATCATGGCCGATCTAATTCTCCCTCCTCCTAGGCCAGAGTGAGTCCCACCGCAAATTGGAGGAGCAGCACCTCATATTCCGCTTGGGCAGTTTACACCCCAGCGGTATGAACATTGACTTCTCCAATTTCAGGTAGTCCCTGCTTTCTCCCTCCTTCCCCTCCCCTTCCCAGCTCTCCCACTGTCTCCGCCTCTTCTTCCCGCCCCCCCCCGCCCCACATCAGTCTGAAGAAGGGTCTCGACCCGAAACGTCGCCTATTCCTTCGCTCCATAGATGATGCCTCACCCGCTGAGTTTCTCCAGCATTTTTGTCTACCTTAAATAATTGTCCCTCCTAACCCCATTCTCCTGCCTTCTCCCCATAACCCCTGACACCCGTACTGATCAAGAATCTATCTATCTCTGCCTTGACTTGGCCTCCACACCCTTCTGCAGAGTTGAAACACAATGAAGCGACAATAGACAATAGACAATAGGTGCAGGAGTAGGCCATTCGGCCCTTCGAGCCAGCACCGCCATTCAATGTGATCATGGCTGATCATCCCCAATCAGTACCCCGTTCCTGCCTTCTCCCCATATCCCCTGACTCCGCTATCTTTAAGAGCCCTATCTAGCTCTCTCTTCAAAGCATCCAGAGAACTTTCCTCCACCGCCCTCCACGGCAGAGAATTCCCAGTCAATGTCAAGCTGCTTGTGACTGTGTTCCACGTAAGATGGTGGTGGCGGAGATGGATGGGGGGCGGGGGGGTGGAGGAATCCTCTCCCCCGCCCCCTCCCTCAGAAACATTCTGGGGTTCTGAGGACAATGTTGCCATTTTGATGGAGGTATGGACTTGGGCACAAAGTTGAATGGACTGTGAAACCCAAGAAGTTCATGTTTGGTTCAGAAGGGGCATCACAGTGGCGCAGAGGTAGAGTTGCTGCCTCACAGCGCCGGAGACCCGGGTTCCATCTTGACTACGGGTGCTGTCTGTACGGAGTTTGTACCTTCTCCCCGTGACCTGCGTGGGTTTTCTCCGGTTTCCTCCCACACACCAAAGACGTGCAGGTTTGTAGGTTAATTGGCTTCGGTAAAAAATTGTAAATTGTCCCCAGTGTGTGTAGGATAGTGTTCGTGTGCGGGGATCGCTGGTCGGCGCGGACTCGGTGGGCCGAAAGGTCTGTAAAGTCTAAAGATCACTCCCTTGAAATATCCAGATCATAAGTTTTCCCAAAGAGTTTAACATGTCAGTATTTCATAATTCTAAACAATGTCACATTGAATTACGAATCTCACTTGATCACCATCGGGTTCCGTCAGCCACAAACCATCACACGCTCACACTCACACCTTCAGACTCATGAAGAACTTTTCATTAAACTTAATCTGCTGAGGTTGGATATGAATTGAGGTTCTGATGTTATGGGCACGTTTCCTACAAGGGAATGATATAAGTGTCTGATACTGACTGCAACTAAAAATATATCAATGTCAAGTCAATGTATGGACATCTAAAACCACAATGTCATTCTCAGGATGGTTACTTGTATTGCCATAGAGTGATACAGCCCCTTCAGCCCAACTTACCCACGACGACCAACATGCCCCATCTACACTAGTCCCACCTGCCTGCATTTGGCCCTTATTCCTCAAAACCTGTCCTATCCATGTACCTGTCCAAATATCTCTTTAACATTATGATAGGACAATAGGCAATAGGTGCAGGAGTAGGCCATTCGGCCCTTCCAGCCAGCACCGCCATTCAATGTGATCATGGCTGATCATCCCCAATCAGTACCCCGTTCCTGCCTTCTCCCCATATCCCCTGACTCCGCTATCTTAAAGAGCCCTATCTAGCTCTCTCTTGAAAGTATCCAGAGAACCGGCTTCCACCGCCCTCTGAGGCAGAGAATTCCACAGACTCACAACTCTCTGTGAGAAAAAGTGTTTCCTCGTCTCCATTCTAAATGGCTTACCCCTTATTCTTAAACTGTGGCCCCTGGTTCTGGACTCCCCCAACATCGGGAACATGCTTCCTGCCTCTAGCGTGTCCAATCCCTTAATAATCTTATATGTTTCAATGAAAAATTCCCTCTCATCCTTCTAAATTCCTGAGTGTACAAGCCCAGCTGCTCCAGTTCCTGCAGTTCGTCTACTGATGAAGAATGGTTTAGGGGGGTATGGGCCAAACATGAGCAGGTGGGACTAGTATAGATAAGGCATCTTGATAGGCATGGACGTGTTGGGCCGAAGGGCCTGAGTCCCTGCTGGATGAATCTTATGACTCTAATCAAACTATAAGCAGTAATTTTCCAAGGACAGAGGTTGAGTGGGACATTTAGTAATGTCATGAGTAAAGAAGTAACTGGAGAAAGCCACGTGGTCACAGGGAGAACGTGCAAACTCCGTACAGACAGCGCCCGTAGTCGGGATCGAACCTGGGTCCCTGGTGCTGTGAGGCAGCAACTGATTGGAAGATACAGCACGGAAACAGCCCTTCAGTCCACCCTACTTCTACACCATCCACCTTCCTCATCCGTTCTCTACACACCAGAGGGGCCGATTAACCTACAAACCCGCACGTCTTTGGGATGTGGGAGGAAAACTCCACACAGACAGCACCGAATGGAGTCAGGATGGAAGCGGGTCTCTGGGGCTGTGAGGCTGCAAGTCTACCGCTGTGCCACCGTGACGCCCTGTTCACGTTGTGTTCAGCATGGACACAGATACTGAACACAATCTGCCCAGAACACAGATGCCCCCACCCACATCAAAAGTCTGCTTACCCACCACACCACCTCCAGGTCCCTCAGATCGGCCGACTTGGGGTTGCTGAACATCCCGCAGTCTAGGCATAAGCTCAGGGGTGATCGCCCGAGCCTTTGCGGTTGCAGCTCCTAGACTGTGGAACAGCATCTCTCTTCCCATCAGAACTGCCCCCTCCATCGACTCCTTTAAGTCGAGACTTAAAACTCATCTCTAGTCCAAAGCCTTTCTTGACATCCTCTGAGCGAGGGCAGTATGTATGTATTTATGTATGTACTTCATCTATGAACCAATGTTGTTTGTTATACTATTCTTAAACCAATGTAAAACACTTTGGCCAGCGAGAGTTGCTTTGTAAATGTGCTATATAAATAAAAGTGACTTGACTTGACCAGATACCCTGGATATTCCCTCTGACTAGGACAGACAGATAGCGCTTCTGATTATTAATGATTCTCTGCTCAGTAACTTCAGTCTGTATTGAGTTACCTGTACTGCATGGTCTCAGACGTGGTGGATGCCCTCAGCTTAGTCATCAGGATCCTCACAATGTTGAACAGAAAGATGAAATTAACCTGTTCGGAAACACAAAGAAACATCAGCACATCTTACACTGAACACCAAGAAGCAACGATTCAAAAACCCAATTCGTGTACGATCAGTTATAAACTGTGATAGCAAAGTCTTAAATCTTGTCAACGTTAACACAGACACAAGGAACTGCAGGGGGTGGTTTACAAAAGGAGACATGAAGTGCTGGAGTAACTCAGCGGGTGCAGCAGCATCTATGGAGCTAAGGAAATAGGCAACGTTTCGGGCCGAAACCCGGAAGGGTTTCGGGCCGAAACCCGGAAGGGTTTCGGCCCGAAACGTTGCCTATTTCCAGAAGGATTTCGGCCCGAAACGTTGCCTATTTCCTTAGCTCCACAGATGCTGCTGCACCATAACTCAGCGGGTCAGGCAGCATCTGTGGAGAACATGGATAGGTGACGTTTCACCGAGTGCTGGAGTAACTCAGCGGGTCAGGCAGCATCTGTGGAGAACATGGATAGGTGACGTTTCACAGAGTGCTGGAGTAACTCAGCGGGTCAGGCAGCATCTGTGGAGAACATGGATAGGTGACGTTTCACAGAGTGCTGGAGTAACTCAGCGGGTCAGGCAGCATCTGTGGAGAACATGGATATTTAAGATAGCCAGTTGAGTAATACAATGTAGAACATGGATAGGTGTCAGAGGTTATGGGGAGAAAGCAGGAAATGGGGTTGGGAGGGAAAGATAGATCAGCCATGATTGAATAGCGGAGTAGACTTGATGGGCCGAATGGCCTAATTCTGCTCCTATCACTTATGAACTTACCAGCAGCACGAGAACGACTGGACCTTGAATGATGTAGTCCATTCTGTGACCCACAACTTCTCCAAACCAACACCTGTAAACATCAAGACAATTGCCATTGGCTTTGTTGCCGTGAGCTCTTTAAGGGGAGCATTTAGGGGGAGCATCCCACGGCCCCCGGGCTGAATGCGGCCCCCGGGCCGAATGCGGCCCGTAACCCGAAATCACCCGGCCCGCAAGCGGATTTCCTCCCCCCCCGTAATTATCTGGCCTAGCCGATCGCGGATCGCGGCCGAGCTCTGTCTGTACCGCATCCTGCGCAAAGCCGCCGGCACGGGCACGCACCTTCTGTGAACACGTTTAAGAAAGAACTGCAGATGCTGGAAAAATGGAAGGTAGACAAAAAATGCTGGAGAAACTCAGCGGGTGAGACATGCGAGGATTGCACGAGGCTGCCTCACCCGCTGAGTTTCTCCAGCATTTTTGTCTACCATCTGTGATCACGGGATTTGATGCCTGCTATCCCGGGGCGGGATGGGGGCGGGATCCACCCAGATCACGGGGAGAATGTACAAACTCCGTACAGACAGCACCCGTAGTCGGGATCGATCCCGGGTCACTGGCGCTGTGAGGCAGCAACTCTACCGCTGCGCCATCGTAACCGCCCTTGGCATCATGCTCAGCACAGACATTGTGGGCTGAAGGGCCTGTTCCTGTGCTGTACTGTTCTATAAATCCGCCTCTCCGGCCTAGTTGGCAGGATGTGGAACTACCAACCACTGTTACACATTTATCCGTGCGATATTGTGTTAACGGGCCTGTTAAACTCCAGCAGTAAGGTTTTCAGTGTTCCTTTGTTGGTACAAATGACAATTAAATCTTCTTGACTTCATTCATTCACGCTTACATTTCAAAAATACCTTGAAGCGTATATAACATAACAGTTCCATGAGCTATAAACCTGCAATAAATCCTTTTCACTGTCAAATAGATATTTATTGAGTGTTTTATTATCAATTTTACTTCTCCACATCCTAAACCATAACTTTGAGCGACTGGTTGAAATATACAGCATGGAGACTGTCCTTCAGTCCACATAACTTTGACATTATTCCACTTTCTACACACTAGGGGGGCAATTTACAGAGGGGCCGATTAACCTACAAACCTGCACGTCTTTGGGATGTGGGAGGAAACCGGAGCGCCCGGAGAAAACCCACGCGGTCACGGGGAGAAGGAATAAACTCTGTGCTGACAGCACCCGGATGTCAGGATCGAACCCGGGTCCCTGCCGTGGTGAGGCAGCAGCTCCACCCGCCGCGCCAGCGTGCCGCCCTTGGTTTGAGTCTGAGGACTTGGAGAAAGTAGAACATCTGTTCCACTTTCTACAACGTAGGCCGAGATATATCGTGGATGTGGAGAGGATGTTTCCACTAGTGGGAGAGTCTAGGACCAGAGGGCACAGCCTCAGAATTAAAGGACATACCTTTACAAAGGAGATGAGGAGGAATTTATTTAGTCAGGGGGTGGTGAATCTGTGGAATTCTTTGCCACGGACGGCTGTGGAGGCCACAAGTGAGTGGATATTTTTAAGGCAGAGATAGATAGATTCTTGATTAGTGCGGGTGTCAGGGGTTACGGGGAGAAGGCAGGAGAATGGGGTTAGGAGGAAGAGATAGATCAGCCATGATTGAATGGCGGAGTAGACTTGATGGGCCGAATGGCCTAATTTTACTCCTATCACTTATGAACTTATGAACATCTGTGTACAGGAAAAGGGAGAGATCCAGAGTCACCATCAGGATTAACCTCATGTATTTTAAGTGAAAGATATAGAGTGTTATAAACCCCACGACCGCCTGCTCTCTGACAGAGTACTCACTCTTCATTCTCATAGTAGAGTTTGCCAATGACCCAGGCCACGATGATGGGGCACGGGATACCTGCAGAAGGAAGGTAGCACACTGGGTTTAACCCATCAAGAACCAGACCACACACCTTTCAGGTGAGAGGGGAAACATTTAATAGCAACCTGAGGGGCAACTTTTTCACAGATGTGAAAGTCATATGACAGTCCACAAATTCACAACTCTCTGGGCGAAAATGTTTTCACTCATCTCAGTTTTAAATGGCCTCCCCTTTATTCTTAGACTGTGTGGCCCCTGGTTCTGGACTCGCCCATCATTGGGAACATTTTTCCTGCATCTAGCTTGTCCAGTCCTTTTATAATTTTATACGTTTCTATAAGACCCCCTCTCATCCATCTAAACTCCAGTGAATACAAGCCTAGTCTTTCCAATCTTTCCTCATATGACGGTCCCTGGTGTGCTCCGCAGTTTAGAAGGATGAGAGGATATCTTATTGAAACATATAAGATTATTAAGGGTTTTTGACAGGCTAGAGGCAGGAAACATGTTCCCGATGTTGGGGGATTCCAGAACCAGGGGCCACAGTTTAAGAATAAGACGTAAGCCATTTAGAACGGAGACGAAGAAACACTTTTTCTCACAGAGAGTTGTACGTCTGTGGAATTCTCTGCGGTGGAGGCCAGTTCTCTGGATACTTTCAAGAGAGAGCTAGATAGGGCTCTTAAAGATAGCAGAGTCAGAGGATAATTGGGAGAAGGCAGGAACGGGGTACTGATTGGGGATGATCAGCCATGATCACATTGAATGGCGGTGCTGGCTCGAAGGGCCGAATGGCCTACTCCTGCACCTATTGTCTATTGTTTGGAGGGATATGGACCAAAAGTAGGCAGGTGGGACTAGTGTAGATGGCCGGAGTGGGAGAGTTGGGCCGAAGGGCCTGTTTCTACGCCATATCACTCGATGACTCTGTGACTCTAATGCCCACATGTTTTAAATGGGTCTCGGCTGAGAAATTGAAACCATGTTCAATGCCATAACAAAGTCAATGGAGGAGAGATTGTGAATGGTCTTCAGCAACAGAGCGAAACATGAAAGATGTAACAAGGGACTGAGTTTGCCTTTAATGAATAGAAATGTGGAGATTGACATGGGCCAAAGGCAGGCAGGTGGGATCAAATTAATAGGCATGTCAGTCAGCATGGATCAATTGGGTCATAATGGCATTAGAGTTTCTGCCTTCAAACGAGATACTTTCAAGAGAGAGCTAGATAGGGCTCTAAAAGATAGCGGAGTCAGGGGATATGGGGAGAAGGCAGGAACGGGGTACTGATTGGGGATGATCAGCCATGATCACATTGAAGGGATGAATGGCCTACTCCTGCACCAGAGGGGATTAGTTTAACATTGCGTCGTGTTCAGCAGGCACATTGTGGGCCGAAGGGCCTGTTCCTGGGCTGTACTGTTGTATGTTGAGTGTACTTACACCATCCAATGAAGAGGAACTTCCACTTGCGCATCTTATCGGTGGAGTAGGTCATGACGATGGCCGTGTGGAGGTAGCACCCCTCCACAAACATCCAGAAGAAGTTGGTCACCACAAAGTAATTGTAGATAGTCGTCACCAGCCGGCACCAGGGCTGCAGGACAGATTCAACAATGCAGTACACACGGACACATAGATAGACACACACACACACACACACGCACACAGATACACACGCTCTAGGTTGGTATCTGGTGCTGAGCATGTTTCCAACATAATCAAAGACTTGTCCCTGTCCCACCCCGGTCATTCCTTCTTCTCCCCGCTCCCGTCCGGCAGAAGGTACAGAAGCTTGAAAGCGCGCACCACCAGACTCAGGAACAGCTTCTTCCCCTCTGTTATCAGGCTTCTGAACGGGCAATGTCCCACCACAACCTCTCTTCCATCTTTCTTCCCCTACATCCCCACAATCAGTCAAAGGACATTTCCCACCCCGGACCCTCCCTGTTTGAACTGTTACCGTCAGGCAGACGGTACAGATCTACAAGGACAAGGACAAACAGACTTAAAAACAGTTTTTACCCCACTGCTATAAAGGCACTAAATGTAGCCGCCAAGGAACGCAGGGGCGATACATACTAAGAGACTGTGAAATCGACAGAAGGATGTAGGGCTGGGTGTTTATGCATGCTATTTTCATGATATTTATTTTAGTTGTTTATCTTTTTTTAAATATTTTACCTTGTATGTAGCTTTTAGAAATGTTTGAATGGTGCACTGACTGGTTGACATTTTTAAATTTTGTTGTACATGGTTCATGTTACAATGACAATAAAGAAACTATTCTATTCTATTCTATTCCAAGAAGGGTTCTGACCAGAAACGTTGCTGTTCTCCACAGATGCTCCCTGACCCGCTGAGTTACTCCAGCACTCTGTGAATCGTCACCTATCCATGTTCTCCACAGATGCTGCCTGACCCGCTGAGTTACTCCAGCACTCTGTGAAACGTCACCTATCCATGTTCTCCACAGATGCTGCCTGACCCGCTGAGTTACTCCAGCACTCTGTGAAACGTCACCTATCCATGTTCTCCACAGATGCTGCCTGACCCGCTGAGTTACTCCAGCACTCTGTCTTTTTTGTAAACTGGCATCTGCAGCTCCACAAGTTATAACAGTCGAGTCTACTCCGCCATTCAACCATGGCTGATCATATTTTCCTGCCTTCTCCCTATCACCCCTTGACACCCGTTCTAATCAATAATCTATCTATCTCAGCATTAAAAATATCCACTGACTTGACCTCCACTGCTTTCTGTGGCAATGAGTTCCACAGATTCACCACCCTCTGACTAAAGAGTTTCCTCTTCATCTCCTTCCTAAAAGAACGTCCTTTAATTCTGAGGCTGTGACCTCTGGTCCTAGACTCTCCCACTAGTGGAAACATCCTCTCCACATCCACTCTATCCAAGCCTTTCACTATTCACTAAGTTTCAATGAGGTTCCCGCTCATTCTTCTAAACTCCAGCGAGTACAGGCCCAGTGCCGACAAACACTCATCATAGGTTAACCCACTCATTCCTGGGATCATTCTTGTAAACCTCCTCTGGACCCTCTCCAGAGCCAGCACATCCTTCCTTAGATATGGTGCCCAAAATTGCTCACAATATTCCAAATGTGGCCTGACCAGCACCTTGTAGAGCCTCAACATTACATCCCTGTTTTTGTATACAAGCCCTCCTGAAATAAATGCTAGTATTGAGTTTGCTTTCTTTACTTCCGATTCAACTTGCAGATTAACTTTTTGGGAATCCTGCACCAGCGATTCTAAGTCCCTTTGTACCTCCGATATCTGGATTCTCTCCCCATTTAGAAAATACTGTACGCCTTTATTCCTACGACCAACATGCACGACTCCACACTTTGCTAAACTATACATTTCCTTTTGTGTGCATGTCCCAACTTAGACAATAGACAATAGGTGCAGGAGTCGGCCATTCGGCCCTTCGAGCCAGCACCGCCATTCAATGTGATCATGGCTGATCATCCCCAATCAGTACCCCGTTCCTGCCTTCTCCCCATATCCCCTGACTCCGCTATCTTTAAGAGCCCTATCTAGCTCTCTCTTGAAAGCATCCAGAGAACCTGCCTCCACCTGAGGCAGAGAATTCCACAGACTCACCACTCTCTGTGTGAAAAAGTGTTTCCTCGTCTTCGTTCTAAATGGCTTACCCCTTATTCTTAAACTGTGTGGCCCCTGGTTCTGGACTCCCCCAACATCGGGAACATATTTCCTGCCTCTAGCGTGTTCAAACCCTTAATAATCTTACATGTTTCAATATGATCTCCTCTCATCCTTCTAAACTCCAGAGTGTACAAGCCCAGCCGCTCCATTCTCTCAGCATACGACAGTCCCGCCATCCCGGGAATTAACCTTGTAAACCTACGCTGCAAGAATATTACACCAGGCTGTGAAGTCTCACCTCATTCCTCTCGTGTATTTCCTCATCGATCATTTGCATCAGGAACCACAGAGTATTCCTCAGGATGAAGGTGGTTATTAGATTCCAATGGATGACATTCCGTAGACACCGGATACTCCTGCAGCAGCCAATACAAAGGCACATCGGACAGGTCAGAAACTGGACTTCACGGGCGAGCGGTGTACACACTGCTCGCGGTTATTTATGGAGAATATTAAAAGGAGTTACGCAACTCTCAAAGGTCAAAGGTCAAAAACTTTATTTACCATTTGTGCTTACACACATAGGAACTCTTGTGCGGCTATTCAGAGAGTCAAGTTACTTAAAAAAATTAAAATTAAAAATTTAAAAATTTAAAAAAATTTAAAAAGACACACAGAAGACACATAGAGCATTGTAGCTTGCACAAACACTATATCAGGACATCAGTTCATTTTGTTGTGTTTTGGCCAAGAGTCTCACTGTTGCAGGGAAGAAGCTCTTAAAAAAGCGTGTTCTATTTGTGGCGATACTGTCCGCTCGTCTGTGCCTGAGGTTGTATGTGCAGTTTTTGTGTTTGAGCAGGGAGTGAGCTGGATGTAGTGTGTCTCTGATGATTCTCTCTGCTCTTTTTTGACAGCGCTGTGTGTAGATTGTGTCCATGGAGGGGAGTTCAGTTCTGATAATCCTCTCAGCAGTCTTTATGACTCTTTGCAGAGCCTTCCTCTCTATCTGTGTGGTGTTTCCATACCACACCGTGATGCCTGTGGTGAGGATGCTCTCTACCAGTCCTTTGTAGACCTGGGTGAGAGGGCGACAGTGCAGACCAGCTTTTCTGAGCAGCCTGATGAAGTACAGTCTCTGCTGGGCTTTTTTCACTGTGGCTGCAGTGTTCAAAGTCCAGTTCAGATCTGATGTTATTTGTAGTCCCAGGTATCTGTAACTGTCAGCCCTCTCCACCACAGTCCCCTTGATGATGAGGGGCTGCAGGGGGGGTGGATTTTTTCTGAAGTCCATTATTATTTATTTTGTCTTGTCTGTGTTGAGGCTTAGGTCGTTCACCTCACCATAGGCAAGAATGTCGTTCACCAGACTCCATAGATGCTTGACTCTTGGTTGGAGATGTGGGTAGACAAAAATGCTGGAGAAACTCAGCGGGTGAGGCAGCATCTATGGAGCAAAGGAAATAGGCAACGTTTCGGGCCGAGACCCTTCTGAGACCCGCTGAGTTTCTCCAGCATTTTTGTCTACTAGCTCTAGGTGTCAGCTGATCTACATCGGTGAGACCAAGCGTAGGCTTGGCGATCACTTCGCCCAACACCTCCGCTCAGTTCGCAATAACCAACCTGATCTCCCGGTGGCTCAGCACTTCAACTCCCCCTCCCATTCCGAATCCGACCTCTCTGTCCTGGGCCTCCTCCATGGCCAGAGTCTGCAAATTGGAGGAGCAGCACCTCATATTTCGTTTGGGTAGTTTACACCCCAGCGGTATAAACATTGACTTCTCCAATTTCAGGTAGTCCCTGCTTTCTCCCTCCTTCCCCTCCCCTTCCCAGGTCCCCCACAGCCCACTGTCTCCACCTCTTCCTTTCTTCTTCCCACCCCCCCTCCCTACCCCCACATCAGTCTGAAGAAGGGTCTCGACCCGAAACGTCACCTATTCCTTATCGCCATAGATGCTGCCTCACCCGCTGAGTTTCCCCAGCATTTTACATCTACCTTCGAATTTCCAGCATCTGCAGTTCTTTCTTATACTTGTGGATAGTTTAGTTTCAGTCTAGTTTATTGTCCCGTGTACCGAGCTACAGTGAAAAGCTTTTGTTGCGCGCTAACCAGTCAGCGGAAAGACAATACATGATTACAATCGAGCCGTCCACAGTGTACAGATACATGATAAGGGAATAATGTTTAGTGCAAGGTAAAGCCAGCAAAGTCTGATCAAGGATAGGCCGAGGGTCACCAATGAGGTAGATAGTAGTTCAGGACTGCTCTCTGGTTGTGGTAGGATGGTTCAGTTGCCTAATAACAGCTGGGAAGAAACTGTCCCTGAATCTGGAGGTGTGCGTTAGTTTTCACACTTAGGCTTCCAGCTCCCAGGACACAAGAGATTCATTCTATCCAAAATGCAGAAAACCCTTTTCCAGTTCTCAAATAGGCTAGGGTGTCACGGTGGCGCAGCGGGTAGAGCTGCTGCCTCACAGCGCCAGAGACCCCGGGTTCCATCCCGACTACGGGCGCTGTCCGTATGGAGTTTGCACGTTCTCCCCGTGACCTGCGTGGGTTTTCTCCGAGATCTTCGGTTTCCTCCCACACTCCAAAGACGTGCAGGTTTGTAGATAAATTGGCTTGGTGTAAATGTAAATTGTCCCTAGTGTGTGTAGGATAGTGTTAATGTACGGGGATCGCTGGTCAACAGACAATAGACAAGAGACATTTGGTGCAGGAGTAGGCCATTCGGCCCTTCGAGCCAGCACCACCATTCAATATAATGGCTGATTGGCGCGGACATGGTGGGCCGAACGGCCTGTTTCCGCTCATTATCTCTAAACTAAACTAAAAATCTAAAGCTTTATTGAAATGTGTGGTTCCCTAGGCCTTGTCTCCGTTCTAAATGGCTTACCCCTTATTCTTAAACTGTGGCCCCTGGTTCTGGACTCCCCCAACATCGAAAACATGTTTCCTGCCTCTAGCGTGTCCAAACTCTTAATAATCGTATAAGTTTTAATAAGATACCCTCTCATCCTTCTAAACTCCAGAGTGTACAAGCCCAGCCGCTCCATTCTCTCAGCATATGACAGTCCCGCCATCCTGGGAATTAACCTTGTAAACCTACGCTGCACTCCCTCAATAGCAAGAATGTCCTTCCTCATGTCCAATACATGGTTCTTATATACATAAGATTTCTTAAGACAGTTTGTAAAGTATAGACTCCTGCAGCCACAAACATCTCACCATCTAGGACTCAAAAGTAATATTCTCATGTCATCATTATAAGCTACTTTAAGTCTCTGTAAGGTAGACAAAAATGCTGGAGAAACTCAGCGGGTGAGGCAGCATCTATTGAGTGAAGGAATAGGCGATGTTTCGGGTCTTGTCATCTATTCCTTCGCTCGATAGATGCTGCCTCACCCGCTGAGTTTCTCCAGCATTTTAGTCTACCTTCGATTTATCCAGCATCTGCAGTTCCTTCTTGAACATTAAGTCTCTGTAAGCTTGCTTTTTCTGTAGTTTCACCACAGGTGTGCAGTATAGAGTGGTGTACAATATGCTCTGAATAGAGACATCTTCACTCCATCTGTACACGCACTAATCTTGCGTAAGAGAAGTGCGGGTGTCAGGGGTTATGGGGAGAATGCAGGAGAATGGGGTTAGGAGGGAGAGATAGATCAGCCATGGTTGAATGGCGGAGTGGACTCGATGGGCCGAATGGCCTAATTCTGCACTTAGTCCATGTGAACCTATGAACTTCCCCTTAAGCGCGACCTACTCTGGGTGTATTGGGGAGGGGCAAGTGCTGGAAGTGTCGGTAGGCAAGGCTTTTGGGACCAGTGAGAATGGTTCTATTAGATTTAAAATAGTTCTGGCTAAGGCAAGGTAGGACCAGGTTCACGCATTCTATGGGGGCAATGCCGAACTTGGTTGCAGGCTGTGGAACCAGAGTTGATGGTGTGGTTTGAATGAATACGTTTATTGGCCAAGTATTCACATACAAGGAATTTGCCTTGGTGCTCCGCCCGCAAGTGACAACATGACATAGTGGCAGTTAGGAATGACACATAAAACATTCAACATTAATAATAAAACATTATCGATTAAACATGTGAATTAAATAAAATACCAGAGCACAAGGAGGGTACAGGTTTTTGGTTATTGAGTAGAGCTACTACTCGTGGATAAAAGTTGTTTTTATGTCCAGCTGTGGCAGCTTTGACAGTCCGGAGTCGCCTTCCAGAGGGAAGTGATTCAAAGAGTTTGTGGCCAGGGTGAGAGGGGTCAGAGATGATCTTGCCCGCTCGCTTCCTGGCCCTTGCAGTGTACAGTACATCAGTGGGGGGGACTTTTTGTGTGAAGCCGCTTCTAGAAGCTTGTGCGTAGTTAGTTACTTGGCTGGTACATACCTCAAGCACAAGAAGACTACAAAGGCAACGATGAGGACTGCCGTGGAGACCGAGTGTCCCAGGTAGTTGATGATGAGGACAATCCTATAGTGGACCTCATAGACTTCAAACGATTTCTGAAATCAAACGCAAACATATTCTTGACTTGGACTTTTTCCCCAATGAAGCCTTGCCTGTTTTGTAATTCACAGTCGTCAGACATGATATCCTCAGGCAAGATTGGTTTGTAAATGGTTTGGACATTGGACTTCTCCCACCCCGGTCATTCCTTCTTCTCCCCGCTCCCGTCCGGCAGAAGGTACAGAAGCTTGAAAGCGCGCACCACCAGACTCAGGAACAGCTTCTTCCCCTCTGTTATCAGGCTTCTGAACGGTCCTTCCATAAGCTAGGGTGCTGCCCGATTCACCTCTACCCCATTGTGGACATTGGACTTTGTCTGTGGAACTGATGCACTACAATGCTGAGATCTATATCCTACACTCTGTATCTTCCCCTTTGCTCCACCTATTGTACTGGAGTTTGACTTGATTGTATTTATTTGGTGTTAACAGATTTGTTTGGAGAGCGTGCAAAACAAATCTTCTACCCTGTCCCTCGGTATGCATGACAATAATAAACCTAAACGTGCAAACTCAGCACAGACAGCACACAATGTCAGGATCGAACCTGGGTCCCTGAGCTGCAAGGCAGCAGAACTACCCGCTGTCACCCACTGATGGACACAGTAAAGGGCCTCTCACTGACCCGACTTCACAGCGGCTGTCTTCGACCTTCAAGCTCCAGGGCACTCGCCTGACAAACCCTGAGCTGGGTCGACCGACCCCACACACACACACACACACACACACAC